>NW_022705543.1:3894115-3933362 GCF_011630105.1 Anneissia japonica
TATATGATTTAACAGTGTTAACGGCTACCTTGATTTATATATATATATATATATATATATATATATATATATATATATATAAATTACTTCCTCCTAATTGTCTTTATTTATTATCTAAACGTTTAGTGTCAATCTCGAGTCTATATGTCATTTTATTACTCACATCACTGCTTCTTGCTGGCGAGTAGTTACATGCATCAGCGTCACTGTTTCCAGCGGCAACCGACACTACGCATTTACCGGCCAATCTTGCAACAGCGTTATCTGTAGATGTGGACGCACCACCACCAAGAGACATGGATGCGACGCAAGGGGTTTTTGCATTAGAGGCAACCCAGTCTATACCTGAAGTGAAAGAAGTACTGTACGTTAAAACATGTGGCGCAGCAGAGCTTCCAAAGGGGTCGTATGAGTTCGACTCCGATGGAGTTCGCACTACACGGTGCCCTGCGCAAGACCGTCACCACTGTGTCGCTTGCCTTGTCACCAATTAATATGGTAAGGTGTCACATCGGTTTCGGCCCATGTGATTATGACGAATAAATTTATTATAGTACTATAATGAGTAATGATAATAATATAATGATAATGGTAATAATAAACCTGATCATACCCTCTATAATGTCAGAGCTGCTCCCAGCTCCAAGACAACCAAGGACACGTACTCCGTAGATATTGGCGCCTTTGGCAACACCCCATGTGTTGCTGGCAGTGGTTCCAGCGCAATGGGTTCCATGTCCGTTGCAGTCAGCACCCTGTAAGAGTACAAAATATTTATTTTCAAGATCTTCCGACTTATTCTTTACTGGTTTCTGTGTGTAAAACTTTAATCTACATTTCAGTTTGATCCTTAAAAAAGGTAAACTTACATCACCATTTCTGGTGGCGTCATATGCAATGGAAGCACGTCCACCAAAGTCATTGTGGGATGGATTGATGCCGGTGTCGATGACGTAGATGTGGGCACCTGATCCAGTACCTTCAGAGAAATATTGACACGATAAACACACGATATGGGGACAGTGACCACACGATATTGAATAAATAAATTAACATTTTAAAGATATTTTGGCCATATTTAATATAGATTTTCTGTCGGTTTGGCAGGAACTTACCACTAACAGAGAAGCCACCGTCCAGTGGCAGGTTTCTTTGATCTACACGGTCCAGGCCCCAGGTGACGGCCTGAGTTCTGACAATGCTGTCTTCCTCAACATAGTCAACAATGTCGAGTTGACGGATCTAAAACAGATTACTATTGTTATAAATATTGTAAAACATCTTTTCCTGTATATGTATTCGTCCCGAGTAATGTGTTTTAGTAAAATACATTAAAAGGGCCTAAATAATATAATTAAAAAGTTGCAATAATAATATTCGTGTCGCATTTGATGGAATACAATTTTGATAGAAGTATATCACATTGGCAGGAATTAAAAAAATCAGACGATAAGAAGTATATAACACCAAGACATTACGATCTGGTAATGATGGTAGGTATGGTATAAAATAAAATATCAGAAGGTTTTAAAAGCCTAACAGAACTTGAGATTGCGAGTGAGTAATTGTTCTGTCTAATGCATACCTTCTGCAGTGCATTCTCGTCAAGATTCGCAACGAATGCCTTTATGTTTCTGAACTTCCTGATGACCTTGGACAAGAACTCTTCTGGGATGCCACTCAAGTCATATTTACCCTAAATAAATGATCGTTAGTAAACATGGTAATGCGGTAGATGAAGTAAGCGATTCTGGTAGTCTACATAAGCTTATTGAATAGAAAAGTTTTTTAAAAACTGTGTAAGTTTGACATATACTGTTATTCAGTGGTAGAACTAGAAGAATTGAGTTCGGGAATTACAATACCTTTAGTCCAACGATGTACTTTCCGGGGATGCTGTCTGCTCCGTGTGATTGCAGTGGTGCTAGCTTAGCGCATGCCACAGTGGCGAGGACGAGTACAATAAACGCACGCATCATTGTTTGCTACGTCTGCTCTTCAGAAAAAGCAAATGTAGTGGTCTTCGAAATTGGAGACTTTTATAGAAGACTGGCGATAAATATTTTGTTGATTGGTCAAATATGTATTTGACCATCAACAGCAAAACTGATACTTATTTGACCAGGTGTGTGATAAAGATATTGATAAAGAACGTATCCGTCTTATAATGGAACCCTGTATTGTCTTAATGGTTAATTTTCGTTATCATTCAATTACGGTCTTAAAATGATCAAATACTGGTATCTTTTGGATATTTATATGCATGTTAGAATGCAATCCACCGGTCACTAACCTATTTAAATACACAAAAATACTTTAAGGAGATGCGTTAGAGTTCTCCAATTAATTTACTTAAACGTGTCTCTTTGTGATGATGAGATGAGCTAAAAACCTTTAAACTTTAATACCTTTTGAACTGCTTTCTTTGTACAGGGGCGGATCCAAAAAGGGGGGGGGGGGGGGGGGGGGGGCACAGCAGTTTCAGAATAGATAAATGAGAGCACACCGGGCATTGATAGGCCTATGCATTGAAATTTAAGATTTAGTGGCAAAACGGGGGTGGGGTGGGGCGGGGCACGTACCTACTCGATCTGCGCCTGGTATATTCATAAATGTACTATAATTTAATTGTTTGTCAATAATCATAGTAGATGTAATTGTGTATATTTATACGAAGGATGAAGGATAAAGTTACTTTCTGTTAGTTTTATTTTAGTGAAGATGGCCGACAATGCCGCCCCCAAGAGCTCCTACGTCGTCCCTTGACCAGTCAATGATGTATTAATAACTTTTATATGATTTATCTCATTAGATTTCCTTGTTTGTTTACAAATGGTCAAATAAATGTTAAATTGAATTGTAGTAAAATATTTCTTGAAGGAATTGAAGTAAGTTATTAGCTTTCAATTAAAAAATTGCAATAAGAAAGATCCTGCCAACGAACAAATAAGTAATAGGCATACTATTGCTGTATCTTTTCGTAGACCCTTTTATTCATTCATTCATTCAATCATTAATTCATTCATGCATTAATTCATTCATTCATCCATCCATTCATTTATTCATTCATGTTCTTTTCATCAAACAAGATGCTCATTGAGCGTTGTGTGTAGAACTAGTAGTCCGTGCCTGTGCTACTCTCAGCGTCCACCAATTAAATTTTTGAGAGGTTTCTTCCAGATTTAGCTTAGACGGTATATTTCACTTTCTCTTTCAAATTTCAGGTTTTTATAGATTCGATAAAATACCATAAGCATTATAACAGGAACAGTAATCGTATGGTGAAATACAGTATTTATTGTTAAAAAAGTACAGTACTACGGGCTGATCATAATCAAATATAAATTAATATCCAGCATAATATGAATGAATTAACCTTCATTATTTGTTTTTAGTTTATATTTGTGTTTTTACTTAACGGTAAAAACCACTAACCATATGTTGACTGCCAAGTGTCATGGAAATTTGCGTCATATTAAACACCTGTTAATTAACTGTATCTATAACTGTTTATATTAAAAGACAAACATAGAAATTAAAGATTAGATTATATGATGCCCTTATTAATTATCAATATTGCAAACTGAAATTAATTAATAAATACCGCTGACGTGAAGATGTTGTGAATGTGAAGGTTGGGCCTATCTACGTAATCTGTTTTTATAATTGAATATTCATGAGCTTAGCAGGTCTTTAATTTGGCATTTGCGACCATGGCAGTGGTGAGTCCATGAATTGATATAATGTGGCCCAGGGAGGACTTACACAAATGGAGGGGCTATACCACCTCAGCCCTACTATGGTTGGATTCCGAAAATTTATGATCATGGCACATCTAGATGGCAAGCAACGGCATTCTAGACTTGAATTTGAATATAATTTTCTTTTGTTCTCCATTTGATTTCAGAATTTTGAAAAAAAAATTGGTTGCAGGGGGGGAGGGGGCACACTTGAATCCGCCACTGCATGGAGTCGCAAAAAAGGGGGTTACGCCCCTTTTCCCAACAGTTTCTAATGTTCAAAAAGCTGTATATCATTAACCGTTCCCGAATTTTGCCTCAAACACCCTTTTTGTGTCTTAGAAAAAAAAAATCAGTTTTAGGCCTACAACATACTGTAGGCCTATATTGAAAATGTTGGCTTTAAAGCACAATGCTTCATCCATAGTACAATATTGTGCCCAACAATGGCACAGGTGTGCAGGGCCGAAAGACTTTAAATAGCGTAGGCCTATTTATAGGTTTACCTCCTTGAGTGAAATCAGGATTTAGGGCCCGCATCCAAGTATACAAGAATTGGCAAGGGCACTATTTTCCTCTTGAGAAATGATAATTCAGTACAGGATGAGGCCTTGGTGGGTCTGAGCCGTTCTACCTTACATTTTACTTGGATTATGCCCCAACTATTGACATGTCCTTGTTCTATATGAATACAGTATTATTAATATACTTTAACAGTGCCGCTCGACCTCTGTCTACAGTATCAAGCATGCTAGGAACACAGTACAGTGCCTGGGATTGTGTTCAGCCGTGATTTGACAGATTAATTCGGTATCTGATAGTAAGTACATGGCGGGTGTAATACAGTATATTAACATCATTGTCATATATGAGAAATATCACATACTTCTTACACTGAAAAGAAAGTATAATACATACTCCAAGTATTAAAATACACGCCATCGTGTTGGGATTAAATATTTCGATATTAATTATGTCATCATCAGGAATGTGTAGACTGAAAGTGTAAACGGAGCATTCCATCTACAAATGTCTTTATCCAAATAAATAAACTAAACTGAAATTCGTCTTCAACAACGTCTGAACCGTTACTTTTTCAAGAGAAACTCACCACTATGATAGCCTAAAGATAGTGCATTCGCAAGTGCACCAATTGAATTACTCTTCAATCGCGCAAGCGCGTGGAGGCTGTGCACGTATAAGTGTTTCTAATCTGTATCTCAATTTCCTCCTCCCAATTTTAGAAACAATCAGTTGCGGTGGCTTCACAACTGTATGTATGCGGTTAGTGGACCTTTCTGATACGCCCCGCCCCGCCCATTGGATATTGTTTGTCCCACAAAACGACAGTGACATACGTAACACGTGGGTCTGTGGGACAACACGTGTGTTTGTGAGGTAGCGCGTGTTCCTGGCGCTGTTCTGATTGGTCAGTTGTTAAATTTGATTGACAGTCAAGAAGCCCACTCCCACTGACAGTGTCTGCCTCAGCCCAGTGCTTAACATAAGTTTTTTTGTCAAAACCAACAAATTCACCCAACATACACAACACTAAATAACTGTAACAAGCAAATACTCCATATTGCATTCAAATTTTGTTTTCGAACAAACAGAACATACAAAAACATAAATTGAAGCTCTAGTTTGGCAGTTCAAATGTGCCTTTTAGTCCTGTGTTTATAAAATAGTGTAGAGTGGTGATGCGAGCAGTGGTGGGGGAGGGGGGGCACGCTTTCGGACATGTCGGACCCTCATTGGTAAATTTTTGGAGCCACCACTGACACGAGGCTTTTTTGTCTCAACTAAAAACAACTTCACCCTTAAGTCTTGAGAAATTGCCTAAAAATGCTCACAGACAGTACTGTATACAACAAAGCTAAGTAATAATATTAACATTCTAAATCAAAATAAATTACTGTAACATACAATTATAAAAAAAAATCACAAATTTACATCAGTTATTTTGTAATGTTATTAAGAATAGAATTCATTTGACATTCTATTCTTAGTCTGAAAGAAAGAAGTATAACTCTTTCTACATTCCTTTTGATCAGAAAAAACAATTTGAAATTGGTGGTAACACAAATCTATCATTATAGCTACAATTAATATCTATCAGAAATACACATACTAAATATAAGTGTACAAAACTACAAAGAATATAAAATATATATAAAAACTCATCAGTGAAAAAATATGCTGTGCAAAAATATATAATTACATCTTTTGCTCTTCTGAATGACTTTCTATGAAATTAATCAATGTTTAAGAAAATAAAAATTCTTACATAAATTTATGAACACTGTCATGAGTTTTACTGTTTTCAATAACAAGGAAAATATTCGGAAGCACTTTCAGATGTTAAATATTATATTAGAGAGGTTTCGCATGCGAACGAATATGTGTAGGCATACGTTTAGCTATCCGCAATGGTTCGTAGCCATTCTGTATTTTTTGCAATCACAGCGCAATTCAAGCGTAGCTTAGGCCTAGGACCTAGCTTAGGCCTAGTACTATAATTCTGTTCTCTTCTCTTATCTTGCTTCTCAAAGTTTTATTAGTATATGTAAGGTTACTTCCTTTGTTGACCAGAAGTGTTGGTTATTTTGTGATAGGCCCTATTGTTTATGACCCAAAAGTGCCTGGCTACCAGCAGGCCTGGGCCTAGGCCTACATAAAATCCCGACACCACCAAGGTCAAAGCACTGACGTTTTAATATCATCCTAGAAATCCAAAATTTTCCTATGCATTTTTCACTTACGCGTGGTGAGCGAGATATGCGTGTCGTCCACACGTTAGCGGATAGCAGCCTGCGTATGACATCAAAGTGATGACGTATCCGTCACACTAACTGTACGCGTTCATGTGCGAAACCTCCCTAATATTAATATTATTACTATTAATACTTGTATTACTATTATTATTCTAATTAAAAATATGTTACTTTTCAGAGTTGATAAAGAATTGCTACATTTTTATTATTATTTAAAATGGGTTTACTTTGATAGGTTTCAAGTCAAGAATCCTAAAATCATTTGTAAAAACTTGAGTGGTAAATAAAGCAGTACAGGTAGTTTCATTCTGTCTTCACCGAGTCGGCTCTTCGTAGAATCATTACCGGTAGAAGAAGACTCACCCCACCAAAGATGTAGCAGGTAGTGGCACCTAGACTCCAGTATACTAAATTAAAGCAAAAGAATAAGTTTAGTTTAGTCTGACACAAGAGATACTAGCATCGTCAAACTAACTACAAAATAGTAGTACAGACCAGTTATGGTAAATATAGACCACGTTGTGATAAATATTGGCTTAATTTTATTAGGCTTTCATTTTCACAAAAACAAAATTTTATAATCGTGTTGGAAACTTTTAAATGATGAAAATGATTAATAATACTTGACTCACCTGATGATGCAACTATTGGTCCAAAAGCTCTGGCTAATGCTCCTAATGATCGGAAAATTCCTAAAACAGTTCCTTTCTGATCATCTTTACCTGAAATTTAATATTTAAAATAACATTTTTCAGATGCTTCAATTTTATGGAACACTTTTTATTTTATGCTGGTAAAGCACTGCATCCCAGTAGCAATGCAAGAGATTCCACAACAAGCGATCAAATGTCCCTGACAAAAGGTCCTCAGCCCCAACATGGTGGGAGCAAATTTTAAGATAGGCACCTCTCGATGCGCGAAAAGAGCACTAAAAGAGCACTAAAAGACATTAAAATGTGTTTTCAAAACAGTCTTCCCTGAAAATATAATTGACTTCTTCCCCAACAGGGGGTTAAGTGTTTCTCAAGGGGGGTCATGTGTCCCCTGCTGGCAACGAATCTGCTCTTTCTTTTTAAATCATCCTCTGAATTGAATATAAATTGAACATGTGTCTTCATGCAATAAGGACTGTAATGTTTATGAATTGTGTTTAAAATTTGAACTTACCAAATGTAGAAACCAGAGTTGTTAGACAAGGTACTACTGTTGCAGAAGCTAAAAAGAAAATGATTACCGTCATATCCATTATTACTTTTAATATCCAATACTCTTGTTATTGTATGCTAGTTGCACATATGGAATAAAGTCGATTTGAACTCAAGCCCCTGGGATTGGAGGTAAAGCAGCTTAGGCACATGAACATATATTGCAACCCACTGTGAAATACATTTTGTATATGCTCACTTTAAATTTTTTTCAACAACCTGCTCAACCCTCTAAACTAAAAGAGTAATGTATAGTGTGTCAGGGGTGGATGTTTGTCGATGTCTTTGGGATGATTGTCTTGGCTTGTTATGGATGTTTGTCAGGGGTTTTGTCAATGTCTTAGAGATAATTTTTGGGTGTTTGTCAGGTGTTTTTAGTATTTAGTGACCAGACATATTCATGCACATGTTGACTCTTTTTAGTATTTAAATTTAAACCCCGAAACCAAAAATCAGCAACAACCAGGGGCGGATTTAAAGGGGGATACACCGGGCTGGCTGCAGCACCCTTCCCTTTTTTGGAAAGTGTAAAAAAAAGAAATAAAGAAAGAAAAAGAAATAATTGATCACCCACAATGCCTCAGAGTTTATTTTCGGGCATCTAGAAAACAAGAAATTTGCGAAGGCATGCCTGCGGGGCCCCACTAGGTAGTGTTATCTTGATTGGCCCCACTTTCGGCCACCCTTTAGGACATCTCTGGATTTGCCTCTAACACCAGGATTGTGTCCCTTTTAACCTGGTTTAATGTTTATATTATATATTTATTCATAACCAACCCTTGCAAGCAGGTTATTTCTATGTAAATGTTATATTCACAATTACAGTAAAAGCATACTAAATAATTAAGTTAAAAAAAACTAATTATTACAAAATAGTAGCCCTCACGAAAGAGGGTAGCCCTCTCAAAGAGTAGCCCTCTCAGTGAGTATCCATGAGAGAGTGTAGCCCTCTCAAAGAGTAGCCCTCTCAGTGAGTATCCATGAGAGAAGGTAGCCCTCACAACTAATAAGCCTAACGGAAAGGTTACCATTACTGTATACCATTGGTTACCCTTGACTTACCAAATGAAAATAGCGTTAAACCAAGGTAGCAGACAAATGGTGTAGTCGCATAACCAACAATAATAAATGCCGGAATTAAAACAATAATACCCTAAAAAGAAAATAAAATTATTAATTATTATTATTATTAGTTAGAGTAGTAGCATATCAATTTACAACTAAATCATGGATTAATAAATAATCATACTTTGAAAAGTGTGATATTTAATTTAAAGAAAAATGACTAAATAATTATTTTGTTTTCATACATAAAAAAAAAACCTCTGAGAACAAGCAAAGGTAGAGCTATTAAATATGGGTAGGTTTGAGGTTTGACATTCTACAATATTCTGGCAACCTACCATAAGTGCGACTTTCTTTTCTTTTCCAGGTTGAATTCTCCTCACATAGCCACCTAAAACACCATCAAAATACATTCATGTCAACATCAAAATTTGAAAGAGCAAAAATTGTCCAGAATCGTCACTCTCCAAACTTCATAAAGACCTTTAAGGTTCTGAAATGACTACTGTAGCTCTCCAAGTCCCACTAGTGTAAGAAAATATATACCGAGAGGTTTCTAACCTCAAATGTTCTAAAAATATTTTGTTATGATAGACAAATATATTACTGTAGGTTTAATATTATTATTTTGTTTGATTTTACTAGTGCAGGCTTTAATGATAAAATTGGATGGAAATAAAATATTTTAAGATATAAGATATCTCACCTTGAACAAGTGCCATTATAGAACCCATGAAGAAGAACATACGCCCTTGCTGCATACTGCGATGAAGAAATTGTATTTACAGATTATTAATACCTAATTCAATAATGCCCCTACAATAATCAATCAATCTACTGTATCAGTCAATTAATCTGTCAGTCAATTAACCAATCAATCTGTTATTCAGAGAATTATTCAGTAAAGCAATCAGTTAATCAACCAACCAATCATTCTGTTAGTCAATCAGTCAGTCAATCAATTATGAATTCATTCACATCAATTAAGCAGTTAATCAACCTGTCAGTTAGCTAGGCAACCAATATGTCTGTCTATTAATCAACCAATCAATCAATTAACCATTCAACTAATCAATCAATCAAATTCATGTTACCTTGTGTAGTTGAATCTCCTATGAACCAGGAATGTTAGCGTGAATTCCAAACCAGAAAAGATGAAGAGATAAAAGAAATAGGAAAGCCCAACTTGACGAAGCATTGCTGAAATGAATATTTAACAAATTTATTAAATAAAATCAATGTACTATTTTACCTACGAAAACCAAATAAATAGTACCATAAATGAAATTATGCACCACTAAAAATTGTTGAGTCTTTAATAAAGTGCTTATCTTTTAGCAAACTTACATTTTTGTCTAAGTTGTTTAACTGCTGAAAAGTTAAAGAGGGAAATTGGGTTGATTAAATCCTGTACTTCAGTCAGTGTACTGGTAAAAGATTTCGCCTGTAACAAGAAAAAAAGTAAATACTATATATAATAATAAAATACAAAACTATTTGTTTTAGTAGGGTTGTAACTCCACTCTCTACACTAGCCCCAACAAGATTCAATAATAAAAGATTTAGTTTTAGAAGTAAATCAGGGGTATAGCTAGGGAGTGCACGGGGGACACATGCCCCCTCCGAAAAGAATATTCGCACCCTCCCAGTTGCTCCTAAAAATCACAGTCAAGTAGTTAAAAATCACCTCAAATCACTTTATTTTGCGAGATGTCGTCCCCTCATCGAACCCCTCACATTACAGCCCCCCCCCTATTTCAAGACTCTTAGATACTGTACAGACAGTGTACACCACTGGTGTAAATTAAGGGGAGAAAAAAACATCTCTTACCCGTTTTTGTTCCGGCAGTGTCTCTTTCATAAAGGCTAATATAAAGAGCAGATCAGCAGTTGCTAACGTCAATGCCAGCAAAGCAGGCTTCACATAAAATGCATTTCCTTCTACAACTCCACGGCTGGCAAAAAATGCACCAATCAGAGGGCCTACAATGAACCCAACAGAGAATGCGATTCCAACAAGTGCCTAAAATAGTAACAAATGTAAACAGTAGATTAGAAAATGGTAATTGATACACTAAACAGTCACAAATCCAGGAATTCGAAATAGAGGGGGCCCAAGGAGGGGCTTTCACAGATGAATTCCTCCATTTTTTTATAATTAAAAAGAAATTAGGGGATCCTAGGCCTGCTTCCCACCACACCCCCCCCCTCTCTCTCTCTTTGAATCCACCTCTTTAAAAAAATGATATTTCATAGACAGTTGAGAAACCTACCATTCCTTTTCCACGTGTCTTAGTCGTCGAAACATCTGTTACAATGGTCGTGCTGAGACTAACGTTACTCTTGCTAAGGCCTCCAACAATCCTTGCCAATACAAAGATTGCAAAGTTATGTGATAATGCCCATAGGACGTAGGAAGCTGCAATTCCAACCTAAAAAAAAAAAAGAGAAATATTTGAATAAAATTTTGCTGCATTTTGCTCAGGATAAACAATTAAAAAATATAAGTTTAAATACAATCAATACCTACCTTATGTTGCATGTTGATATAAAACAAAACAAAATAAACTTTTAACATCTACAACTGAACTATGAAGACAAACAGATTTGAACAATTATGAAATGTCAGCTATTCCAGCTGCCATAAGAAAACTTACCATTGATATAATCATAAGAGGGCGCCGGCCATAAAAATCAGAAGCTGCTCCTGTGATTGGACAAGAGATGAACTGCAGAAAGCTAAACAGTGAACCAATAATTCCTAAAATACAAAAGGAAATACATTGGTCATAAATTTTTATACATCAATAATGCCTACACACACTTCACATCTTTTAAGACCTCTCTCCCAAGGATGTTGGTCTCAAACTAACGACTTCCTAATTGAAAGGCTAAAGCCTTACCAATGCGCTATACGGTTTCTACAATATCATTTGTCATTTTAACTGGGAAACTGTCATGTACGATACGATTGAAATTGAGAATGGGAAAAAATACAAAACTATTCCACCTAACTATGAATTGTCTACTAAAATTAAAGCTATTCCAAACTATACAACATAATTTTACCTCCGAACAGTACGGAATTGTATTTTTCTGTGTCTGGTATTCCAAGTAGGTCCCTGAATGCGGTACATGCAGATACCATGCTGGAGTACAATCCACTCTAACATGAGATAAAGAATGAATGTATACAAATACTTTTGAAGTGCTCAGCAACCAGATACAATTGTCTCAAAACACAATAAGTTTATCAGAATACCTTAATCCTATATGGATGAACTGTGCATTAGAATGTTATTAAATTTACATAAGATTATATTTTTGGACTATGAAAATATTATATGAATGTGCAAAGGACAATATGGCAAATCTTGTTTGGTTTAACTGGGTACTGTATTGGACTCATTGAATATAAACCTATTGTGTATGATCATGCATAGTTAATTCCTTAATATAAATTACATAATAGATTCATTGTTGCTCATTTTGGTATTTTAAAAAGTGCCCAGGGAACTGCATACCAATATTCACTGCCTATATAACTTAGGAACACGATCACGTTCATGATAATACTTAAGGACACATTTTACAAAAAACATATGGTGAGCAGTAAGTCTTTTTTTTAATATTTTTTATTTCCTTCACAATCAACAGCAAGTGCACTCGCCACTTTTTGCAAAGGACACATTTTGCAAAAAACACATGGTGAGTAAGTATTTTTTCCAGATGGGCTTCTTTACAAAATTAAGCCCATAGAACTTTTATTCGAATTTGAATATTGGCTTAAACAAATGTTTTTGAATATTTGTTCATTCACCCACGGAGGTATTATAATAATTCACCTGAAGTAGTGTACTTGTATTTAAGTAAAAATTCACCTGCTAATTGTGTTTAAATTGCTGAAGGGAGTAAAAATTACCATAATCTTTTTAAATACATAAAACAAAACAAATTAAAAGATTAATTTAAAAGTAGATTTTGATCCGTTAAAATTTCCTGAAAGTTTAATGAGGAAATAAGACAAAATAATCATGATTTTAGACTGAAAAAAATGCTCATTCCCTACCTCATCTGCATTCCCGTAATAGTCGAGTAGTGATGGAAGCAATGGAAGAATCATTGTGAAGGCTAACAGATCCAGTAGCAATGAAACAAACACAATCTTCACCATTCCAGACATCTTTTCCTTGTCCCTTCCATTCGCCTCCTGGTTCTCGGTGGTTGTAGTTCGAGCCATAATTCTTTTCCTCCGTTAAAAAACTGGCTTTATATTTACTATAACAATTAAGAGGGATGCATGATTAACAATTTGCTGCCATGATAACTATTAGTGCACCCCCAATTCGAGACACGTTGTATTCTGAGACCCCTTCAATTCCGAGACCCTCTAATTTGAGAAAACTTTTTCAAAGAATCCAATAACAATCTTCATCTTTTAACACAAAGCTAACCCTCTATTTGAACACCAAATCACAAGACCACTCCAAATTTTCAGGTGCTAAGGGTGTCTCAAATTGGAGGGCAAACTGTATTTCCTCATTTCATTTTTAGACCTTTAGACCTAATTAAATGTATTATTTTAATTTCAAATTACTATTTCACAGATTGATTTTCCATTCATAATTTTTGCTTTACAAAATATATATAAAACAATCTACCACTGATAATAAATACGAGGATTTTATGACTATACAATAACAATTGCTTGCAAAGCATGACATAGCAAAATGTCACAAAATATGCGTTAAAAAGTATACAAATCTTAATATATTACTAGGCTTATATATACATATTTGCAAAATTCGATCAAAGTACACAAATTCAGAAAATAGTAAGTAGTACGTCTGTAATGACAACATGAACATTTTCTTAAGTTTCCATAAGGCTACTGTAATTACAATTGTTTCAACACCCGGTATTCAGGGAGTTGTCACTGACTGACTGTACTAAAATGCCTACCCACATGACATGTATGTGTAGGCCTGGGCCTAGCTAGACTTGGCTAGCCCTTGTATTGTGTACTATATTCCGCATACAGAGAGATCTAATAAAACTAATAATTTTTATACACACATTGGCGTTAATATTATTTCAGTCACATTGTTTTATATTAATTATGATATAACGAAATGCACTTCCTCTTACCTGATGTACTTCTACCACCAGCCTTCTTTCGGTTCTAACACCACTAAGTAGCTCCACCCACTTCAGTATGTTTGTTGATGCTGTCGTGGTAGCTCATGCATGCACACTGGTGGCTATTCACCTTTACACTTTGACCTCTTATTGACATTCTAAACCAACCAACGTGTTGTTATTTTTTCTGGTCGATTTTTACCCGTACAGCAACCAACAGTACTACGGCTACGGCTATTTTTCAGAGCCACAGTACAAATGGCTAAAACTACAACTTTAAAGTTGATTGGTTTGTAGGCTTAGCGACATTAATGTATTGTCCTAACTAAATTGAAGAGCAAGGCGTAGGCCTAGGCTCTTTTTCTAGTTAGGCTAGGGCCGCCTACTACTACTAGCCAGGTAGGACTTGGGGTGGGGGTAGGCCGGCTAGGCCCACCACTCGTTCCGAGAGTTGGGCCTAGGCTAGGCCTAGTACTAGTTAGTACCAGTGTAGTAGGCTAGCAAGGCCTAGGACCAGACTATATAATTGAATTAAGCTCTTAAATAAGATAATATTAATAAATATAATATTACATTTTTAAAACTTTTTTCGGGATAATTATTTATAATTTAGTAAGGAAGGGTGCATTACAACACTAAATATACATTACTACATTTTATAATTTTGGTATGCATTATTTGATTTGATTTATTAAATTTTGGCACAACAAAATTACAAGAAACATACTTTTACTAAAATTTAAATTAAATTCTAACAATTATCAGAAATAATGCTAATTTTTGAAATTATTCCATTTCAGATATCGGAGTGAATTTGACAGGTGAGGCAGAAATTGTGTTTCTAATTAATAGTATTTTATTATTAATATTTTATGATTACACCAAATTTACAACAGTAATATTTATTTATGCACTTTACTGTATTTTATTAGATAATGTTTTTAGAGGACTGTACCATGGAAAACAAAAACATAAAGGTAATTAAACATGTTAAAATATTTAAAAAAAAAATTGACTTTACTCTAATAGTTTTAAACATCTTTTATATATTACTGTATATTACTTTCACATTATCAACTTTTTCATTATGTAACTCAAAAGCTTTATTCATTTCCTATCTGTTGATGAAGCTGTTTATGATTTTAAGCAAGATTGTTTTTATTGAATTTTTTTAGATGACTTTCTTGAAGTTTTGCAAAGAGCTCTTAGTGTTGGTGTTCAAAAGGTATCTAAATATTTTTGATAAAATGTTAAACAATCAACATTTGTGTATGTTGTTTTTTCTGTGTATATTCCACTTTATTATAATACAGTATTAAGAATTTTAAAATATTACTTTTACTTATTTTTTTGTACTGTTTGTATTATGTTTTATTTTTTCAGGCAGCTCGCATCCCAAATTTCAGCCATTATTAAAATAATCAGATGAGAGCAATGCTGTAGCCAGCTATTGGGACAGTCCCACACAATTTTTCTAATGTGTCCACAAAGAATGGGTCCACATTTTAAAAATGGGCTCATATTTCTCATACTTTGTGTAAAATGGATCACCTTTTAAGCAAATGGTCCAGATTTCTCATATTTTGCATAAAATAGGTCAATTTGTAAGAAAATAGGTCCAGGTTATTCTTTTTTGTGCGTAAAATGGGACAAATTTTAAGAAAATTATTTGAATTTACGCATAAAGTGGGTCCACCCTGATATTGTTCCACACTGTTTGAAAATTCTGGCTACGGCATTGGATGAGAGTGTTTGATAATTGCATTGAATGAGAGTGTTTGATAATTATAGTAATTAATGATTATATTTTTGTTGGCTTTGAATCAATTAAGTATATAATCTTTTTCGCTTTCATGATATTATTTATTACTTTTGATCTCTAAAGATGCATGTATTAAATATGTAATTGATTATTGTTTTTATTTACACAGCTGATGGTAACAGGAGGGAGCTTAAAAGACAGTAAGGAGGCTTTGGATCTAGCAAAAACACATGGTAAAAAATAATTTGTAAATATTATCATTATAATCACCATTATTTTCACCAATGCCATCATCATCATTTTTTGGTATACTGGGCTTGCGCAGATATACTATATGCTGTGGTAGTGGAATGTTTCTGTAAAATGGAATATGTTTATTTCAGTTCATGATTTGACAAGCATGACAGGCATCATCATCATTGTAATATTCATCATCTTAACAAATAACATCACCATCATGCTAATCATCATCATTATCATCATCATCAATTCTAATTTATAATCTACATTCAGTCGACTGCAGTGTAATAATTGTTTGTTTTTATACTTCTTAGATTCTCTGTACTCTACAGTTGGTTGTCATCCTACCCGATGTAGTGAGTTTGAACAAGAAGGCTCTGACAGTTACCTGGATGACCTTCTAGGCTTGGTAAAGGAGGGTCAGGACAAAGTTGTAGCCATTGGAGAATGTGGTCTAGGTTAGAGCACCTCTTTTTGTTCTTTTTGTGATTTATACAAAAGTTAATTTCAGTTTAAGGTACAGTAGGTTCGGAGGCCTTCTTGCAGGCTTCTTCCCGCTTGGTACTTGGCACTTGTACTTTGATTACTATTTAACCGTGCAGACCAAATGAATATTGATGTACCTCCATGAGTCTTGCTTAAAAAATGTTGTGTTCATTGAAACATTTCCTCTCCTGATTAAAGGACTCAATATTCTTGGCTTATAATAATAATAATAATTATACAATAATTGGCTTTTGATATCATTGGTGTCTGTGCCTGAGTTGGTGCATTTTGTTTATAGCATATTAGACAACAGATATGCACTACCTCACAGCCATTCATTGAAAGAGAGAATTATGATGTTTACATTCTCTACATGGTTGGTAGGATTGATGTACAGTATGCTGGACTGAAAGTGACATGTTTTCCCCCTTTTGTAGATTATGATAGGCTTCACTTTTGTCCAAAGGAGACCCAACTGAAGTAAGTTTTTGAATTTACAATATTTCTGCTGTTAAGCTTGCCTAAGTCGAATTCAAAATGCCATTGAAATATTGTTCAACTTAGATAAAATTTGACTTAAAGATTGTTAATTAATGAAAATCACAACAATAAGTTTCTCTCTGATCATTACATATCTTATTATTATTATTATTATTAAGTTTGATTTCACACTTTATGCTGTGTTCTAAAGTTCTATTTACCATCTTCTGGTTTTTTACAGGGGGTCAAGTCTTAAAGTTTTTACTTATTTTGACCTCCTTCCACACTTCCAATTAATTATTCTTACTTGCATTTACACCGATTTTGTAACTTTGTATTCTTATTATATTGTTATCACCTTATATTGATATGTTAATTTGAAGTGTTGGAGAAACCATTAAACAAACAAACAAACAAACAATTTGGCATGTAAAATGAGTTCAACTTAGGCAAATTTAACTGTATAAGCAACATTTTAAATATTGTCTATTTTCTGTTATATTGTTATGAACAGCTAGGCAAACAACAAACAAATGGCAACAATTTCAAACTAATGTAAAAAAAAACCCAATATTTTATTATAAAAAATGTAAGAAATTAACTGTTTGGGAATTGGACATTTATTATTCATTATCCTTTATTTAATTAGTTTTGTTTAGTCACAGAACCATATTCTTTCAGATATTTTGAACAGCAGATGGAATTGGCTGAGAAATCCAAGCTTCCAATGTTTCTGCATTGTCGAAACTCACACAGTGACTTCATAGGTGAGTAGGTATGTTTACAAGTTGGTGAGGGGGGAGGAGTTGAGGATGGGGAAGAGGAACCAATAATATATTCTTCTTTAGGACATGACATTTAACACAGTGGGTGGCAAGAACAATCAAGAAAAAGGATTAAAAAAGATGATGAGGATGATTTGAGGACAAGGAAGATATCTGATTATGGAGCTAACTGAATGGAGTTATAATTAGAAGACAAATGTCATGCTCTTATATTTCAACCCAGAACCTTGAGTTTGGAGTTGGCGCCCCTTAACTTTTAAACCACAGTTTCTGTTAATAGTCTTATTCCATTTTGTATGAATCACATTTCATATAGGTGTTCAACTCTCCTATTTGACAATGAAATGCTGGTAATGATTACGTTAAGAAAGTTGGTATTAACAATGGAGACATTAATAAGCATGAACATTTATTTATTTCTACAATCATATTCTATAATATTATGAATTTTCATTCACTTGCTTTTAGATATAATGAAGAGGAATAGAGACAGATATACAGGTGGGGTGGTAGGTATTATCAATTATTTGATATTACTAAACATTTTTTTCTAATCAGGAAATCTTACTGCCTTTCTGTCAGCCCTACAGTCTGTACCCATTAGAAATAAATTGACAGGACTTTTTGAAAAGCTGACCCAGTAGGTTATTTTGATATATATCTCTCTTATGTATATCAATAATTCTTAATAGAAAGAGTATTAAAGCCTTACACTCCCTGCTAGCCCCACATTTTCTACCAACCTGACATCTCCTTCCAGATACACCTCCAGCCACCCCTATCTCCAACCTTCTGAACATTTCTGACAGCCCACCCCCTGCCTGCTAAATGCAGTCCTACCCACTGCCTGAACATTCCTGCCAGCCCTACACCTCTAGCCATCCTTACCTCTGCCTGTTCAACATCCCTGCTTGCTACACCCAGCATTACCCACTACTGAGCATACTTGTCAGCCCTCCTCATAATGCCAGCTCATATCCAAATGATTTTGTGCTTTTTTATTCTTAAAATATTATACTTTCTTATTAGAAGTTAGTGGATCTCTGCTTTGATTAACCATAACTATCCACTCTTAGTTGCACCTCGCTTGCTTGTGATAATGTAGTACCTCTTTGATCCATAGGTACACAGCTTTGATGGGTCAAAAGACGAAGCAAAAGCTGTTATTGATTTAGGTCTTTACATTGGTATCAATGGCTGGTGAGTTAACAGTTATCTTGCATCCTTTTTCTAGTACTGATCAGTGTTATTTCAGTGAGTTTAAAGTTGTGTTCACATTGAATATAAGTTAAACTGAGAAAACGTTACCCAAGAAGGAAAACCAGGCTGTTTTTACTGAGCAGAGAAGTCCAGTGCGAAAATTTAAATTTCCAAGAACGCATACTAAATGCAGTGGGCATGGTTGAACATTCTACAGAATGTATCGACAATTAAACTGACTAGGCATGTGCAAAATCTTACCCTCTTAAAGCCTACAGTGTATTGAAACCAAGTGTGAACAGCAGTTCGATTTGACCAAGATAGATTTGTGATTGGCTATAATGCATAATTCTTGTGTACCACTATTTCACTTTTATGACACTTGTAAAGAATTATTTTCTTAATGATGGTGTTAATGAAAGTATTTAATTGAAAGTATATCAATATAAATATAAATAATATATCATTATTGATTTTTAGTATTGGATATCAAATGCAGCATTCTATGTCTGTTGAGATTGACTATTAGTTTCTTTTATTTTAGTTCATTAAAAACTCAAGAAAACATTGATGTAATGTGTTCAATACCATCTGAATGGTTGATGATAGAAACAGGTAGGCATGCTATAACGCTGTATTAGACCACAATTTAAACTGGAAAATGTATTCATTATTCAATTTATCTACATGCAACATAACTTTGTCACTTTCATTGCAGTTACTTGGCGCCCTCTATTGGTTACATTATTTATACTTATTTGAATCTACTGTTGCTTGGATTTCAGATGCTCCGTGGTGTGAAGTAAAGGCTACTCATGCTGGTTCAAAGTTTATCCAAACTACGTTTCCTAAATGCAAGAAAGAAAAATGGGAGGATGGTCACTGTGTCAAAGGTCGCAATGAACCTTGTCACATTGTGTAAGTTAAATTAACCATTTAAAACGTTACGAATTATAATGTTTACTGCTGTAAATTTCAAATCTTGAGCTGTATCCTATACAGAAAAGAAGTCATTATATAATCAATGTGAGGTGTTGTGTAGATTACGTAGGCTATTGAGTGAAATAATCTTAAATCCAAATTTTAATTGTTGAAGTTCTAATTTATCGTTGCTTATTGTTTTGTTTTTTTACTGTTTTCTGTGGGTTTGTATTAGGAGTATATCTCCATGCATACATATTTTTTTTAAATTTTTTATTTTTATGAAAGTTCGGTACCAAACCAGGGGAGGCAAGATAGCCACATAGTCGATTGACTAGTGGCTAATAATTAGCTTCACCCTTAAATAAGCTTAAACTACAGACCAACAACACAAAATAAAAGAAAAACATGAATAACACATCAAGATGATTAGTTTTTAAGGTGTTTAATTAAATTTGTTCAATTTAATTTGTTTAAAATTATTATAGGTAGGTATGTATGCATCTGTGGGTGTGTATATGTATATATGTATATTCATTCATAGGTGTGTATGTTTGTATTGGTACCAGGGCTGTACACATCACACCTGCCATGTTTTTCAGCTAACTTTTGTTCCTGATTCCTCTCATTTTACCATATAATGTATAGTAAACGATATATTATTGATCATGTATTCTTGTCTCTTTATTTGGCAGGCAAGTCTTAGAAGTGATGGCAGGAGCAAGAGGGGAAGATACTAATGAACTTGCCAATGCTATGTACCACAATACACTCAATCTATTCTTCAATAAGAAGTCTTGATACAAGAAGTCGTGATACATACTTCATATCATATACCATCAAACTACTTAAAGATCACATGTACAGTATCTAGAAAACTAATAATTGTTATTCTTAATATAAATTAATCAGGGGCGGATCCAGGATTTAACAGAGGGTGGTTCAATATGTTTCCAAAAATACCCAAAATGAAATCGGGGTTCTCCCCCGGGAAAATTTTGATTCCTAGATGGCCGGAAATGAGCTTTCCCAATTTCTGAGGAGTCTTTTAATGACCTTTAAGTTCTTCAAAAATGGAGGTTTTCCCCCTCTTGAAGAAAGACAGGTAATTTTATCTCATTCTTTAGGCCTATTATAGAGGGGAAAAAAATCAAAGACAGGCAATATATTATATTCCAACAACATTGAGTAGTTACATTTGTAGTCTTTCTTCCATGGATTGATGAACCGATACGCCTGAAGAACGTACATAAATTATTACGACAGCGAACCAAAAACAGTGTGTATAATTTATTTAATTGAAAACTAGTTGGGCTAAGCCTGTTTGTCTGATCTTCCAACTTATGCCTAGGTAGGTTAGCATGCCTTTTGTAAACCAGGACCCAGTTGTATTTTGTTACGTTTCTTCACAGAGGGGGGTTCGTCCGAACCCTTTGATCCCCCCTGGATCCGCCACTGAAATTTGCTATTCTGAACATTGAATGATTGTACAAGAGGCTAGTGTGGTTTCATACAGGTAATGAAGTACTTTACAACTGAACAATCAGAACAGTGCCATGCTTACGTGCATGTTCCCCAAACATTCATATGTATGTTGTGTACATGCATATGTATGTTGTGTACATGCATATGTATGTTGTGTACGTGCATATGTATGTTGTGTACATGCATATGTATGTTGTGTACATGCATATGTATGTTGTGTACAGCATATGTATGTTGTGTACGTGCATATGTATGTTGTGTACATGCATATGTATAGTATGTTGTGTACATGCATATGTATGTTGTGTACATGCATATGTATGTTGTGTACATGCATATGTATAGTATGTTGTGTACAGCATATGTATGTTGTGTACATGCATATGTATGTTGTGTACAGCATATGTATGTTGTGTACAGCATATGTATGTTGTGTACATGCATATGTATAGTATGTTGTGTACATGCATATGTATGTTGTGTACATGCATATGTATGTTGTGTACATGCATATGTATGTTGTGTACATGCATATGTATGTTGTGTACATGCATATGTATGTTGTGTACGTGCATATGTATGTTGTTTATGCTGTCGTTTCGTTGGACCTTAGCAGTGTGGATTAGCAGAGTCCACTGGGCTTTCAAGAGTAGTTTCGATGCAGGATTTTTATTTCTTACATTCAGAATGTAAACATGATGCCTTGTGTGTCTACAGAATATTTTATTGAATTAAAAGCCAATAATTTGAATAAATTTGCAAGTTTGTTTATTGATATGATGATTAATTAGAATTAATTGTGTTAGTGTCCATTTTATAGAATACTCATGTTATGTTCATTCTTCATTATTATCTGTGGGAATCCAGGAATTCAATATAGAAGGGGCCCGGTGGTTGGGGGTAGGGGGAGACTTTTATGGGTTGCATATGGATACACCAATAATGGTTGGCACTGAGGGGATAAATTGCATGATTCTGGGCATCTCTAGATGGTTGGAAATAGCACTCTCACACTTGAATTTCAATGTAAGTTCATTCTTTTCCTCCCATTTTGAATCCATTTTTAATTATAAATACTGTATAAATATAAATAGGCCCATGCAATTGATTTCCATGAAAGGAAAGAGAGCAAGGCCACATAAGAAAGGAAAAGGAAAGAAAAGATTAGAGTACTTGATTACGAACGTCGCTTTGGATGCTGTGCATGAAATCATCCAGATCTGAACAGGCGTTGATGAGTAACTTGATAGATTTAGATAGATACAATTATCTAAATAAAAAATACGTATTTTGACTATACTTATGCATTAAATTGTTACATAGCACTGGTTTTATCCTTTTTCAGACTGTAGTTACGGATCCAGAATTTTTGAAAGCTGAACGGACACAAATTTTACATTGACAGATGTATTATGAAGTATCCAATAATGGCATAATTCGTGTTCAGTATTTGTATGTCATTTTTAACTATTTGTAGACTCTTCGAATAAACATCCCTGGTCATTGATTTTTGTTTTTTGTTTAAAAAAAAATTTAATAAACGTCCACTAAAAAAATGGATGACTGTAAACAAAACTAATGGAAGCCACATCATTCTCAACACATTCTATCAATATTTTACTCCAGTAGAATTATATTTTTAAACACATTTTGACGGTATATGTTGTAGTTGCACATTTAGTGTGAAATTAAGCGCGTATTAAAACGTATCCATTTTACACAAAAACAATACACTTGGCCTAGCACAACAACAAACGCCCCCAGGGCATTTATTTGAATAAATTCGGTATTCCTATGCTCTAATTGGTTAAGTTTCATGCTATAGTACTTCAAAAATGAGCACGTTAATTTCGAAAATGATTTTTTTTTTCTTTTTTTTTTAAACATTTTTAGAGGACATGGTATTGTTAGAGGATTGCTGCCAGTCACATATTTTCTAACAGGAAGTGGATATATGTACTGTACTAGTAGAAGTTTGTGATGTCACTAAAGATAAAATAAATTGTAAAAACCCAGTGCCTGCAATATACTGCTGCCATCATCGTTACAACAAACTGCTGAAAGAAGAATGTGTTGCTTACTTTGAGTTAGTTTATTTTTATTACCTTTTTTTGGTCATTTTTGGGGACAAAATACATTTTTAAGACAATCATCCAGGCATAGGCATTCATTAAATCCAGGTACGCGTCGAAGTTTGACGTCATCACTAAAGTTATAAATAAACCGGAAACTCCATGTCAAAAAACCACAAAAAAACATTAATGTGTTGCAATTCTGTTTCTGTCGATCGTGGCTTGCTCAGTTAGTTGCTTCCTGCTGCAAGGAATATCTCTATTTTCATTGGCGTGTTTCTTTCTTTTAGGTCTAATGAGTGGGCTTGTGTGTGAATCGAAAACCAAGCAAACTGAGAATATAGTCCTCGTAGTTCGATCTGGTTGGCCTCTGCTCGTCAGTCTCGTAGAACAGGCGGAGGTAAGTAAGAATGACTTGATGGATGTATGTTTGTTGTTCTTGTTATATTGTTACTTTACACATTTTTTTAAACATAGAAAATTATTATTCTACAGAATTATATTACTGTTCTGTACTGTATTACACAGGGTATTACTATAGTCACACCTACTGCATTTAATATACCGTATTTTTTCGAATAAACAACCCCTCGAATAGACGCCCCTCCAGAGCCTTATTTGGAATACGCCTCCCTCGAATAAACGCCCTGAGGCATTTATTTTTTCTCGAATAAATGCTCCCTAAATGACTGTAAACAAATTTAATGGAAGCAACATAATTCTCAACCCATTCCATTAATGGTCTACTGAGTGGAATTACATTTTTTTTTAAATCTGGTTGGTATCAATGAGTCTCCATGATCACCCAATAGCACATTTGAAGGTAATTATATCGTGTACATCCATATTTAGTTATACAGTGAAATTAAGGGGCGTGTTTATTTGAGTGTAACGTATCCATTTTACACAAAAAATATAAACACCTTCCCCTCGAACGAACGCCCCCCCCCCCCAAAAACAACCCCCCCTCAACACTTCTCAACAATAAATTTAATAAATTTATTGGTTTTCTATAAAAAAATTAAAAAAATACTGCCAGTATACAAGCCAGCCGATACCTATGACAAGATAAGATGCACCGTAGTAGTAAACTTTCCTAGCAATTTAGAGAACAGGCAACTGGCCGTGCAAGTGTAAACCCTCCCTGGGACCTAGGCTAGTATGTGCGTATGCTATGAATAAAATAGACAGTGGCTATTGTTACACCAGATTTAAACGTTCCTAATGAATTTTATCTTTTACTGTTTACTGTTTTCTCATTTACTGTACTTATGTAGGCCTACCTTTTATGTATGATATAACATTTTATTCATCATACTAAGTTATTTGCCAGTCAGTCGTGTTGGGCTTTAGTCCGTATCTCAAGATATATTAATATATTATTTTTTTTCTTTCAAGATAAATATTGCTTGCATGAGTAAAAGGTGAAGATGGATAGAAACGCAAGACGAAAGGAACGCCTTGACAAATACTGTGCTAATTTTGTGCAAACAGTAGAAGTAGAAAATATATTACACTACTTCCCTAAAATGACAAAGGGTACAAAGGTAAGTGTCTCCTAGGAAACTATGGGCTTCCCCCTTCCTCACTAATTCAGCAAGTATTTTATTTCATTTCATTTCATTTCTTTAGGCACGAGCGCCAAGGCTATGCCAAATAAGTGAACTTAATCACTTGTCCTACGTGGCATATCCATTTAACAACAGGGGACTTAATGGACCAGTACACCGGGGTAACCCCCAACTCTTCTTCTCGAAGGATGTACCGGGTTCTTTAAAGTGCACACGAGCCAAATGCCCTTTCTCAGTTAATAATTTGATAATAGGTTTACTAATAGTTTTATCGGCAAAACGATTAAGTAATAATTTTAAGATGGATTTACCACAAAGAAAATCAGAAATCTACACTAATGAATTTATTATCATAATAAGCCCATTACAACTTCACTCCCTAAGCCCCATAAAGAGACTTCGTTGAGAAAAGCATGACGTTATTTCATTAAATAAGAGGGCCGGGAAGAGGGCCCCAGCAGTGGCGTAACGGCGCATGGGGTGGGGGAAAAGTTTCCTCTCCCAAAAGAACAAAATGAATTAAGAAAGACTGCATTTATATGCAATATGCTATTTTTTTATGAGATAGGGCCTGCTGAGCGACTACTGGTATTTAACAACCAGGGGCGGATCCAGAGATGTCCGAAATTGGGCCGATCGAGACAACACGTCCTAGGGGGTCCAGGGGCATGCACCCGCGAAATTTTTGTGTTCTAGACGCCTCAAAATAACATTTGAGGCGTTCTGGGCTATCATTTTTTTCTTTCTTTCTTTTTCTTTCTTTTTATTTTCCCATTTTTTTTTTACTTTCCAAAAAGGGGGCGGGGCGCCCCCCATAAATCCGCCCCTAACAACAGATCAATTTAAAAGTTTTAAAAGCAATTGTAAATTTAGTCATTTAGTCTTCATGCGTCATTCATCTGCATAATATCATTTACCTACATATCGCTATTAGCATACATCGTTACATTAACATAGCAAAAATATATTCTGAATATATGCCCATCTATATTTTATTCTTACTCTTAATAGCAAGCATGTTTTCTCTATGTTTATAGGAGTTGATACGGCGAAAAGCAACCAATGAAGGAAATCGAGCAGGAGCATATGAATTATATATGAAAATAACTAAAGCTGACAGTGATTGGTACGACTACTTAATGAACGCACTGAGAAAAGCAGGATACTCAGACTTGCTAAAGCTACTCCAAGATGATGATGATGGTGGTAATGGTGATGCTGCTTGCAAACAACCATAGGCTGACAGCCGAGGCCTCTTAATCGGATAAAATACAAAGATTCAAAAGGCAGCCTTATTGTACATCGACACCCCTGCCATGCTTTATATCTACCAAAAATTAAAGAGATATATTATTAAATGAAATTTATCCCCTGGCAAAACCAATTGTTAAGACGACTCAAACTCTGGTGGGTTTTATTCAATGATCATCTTAATTTCGAAGTAAATTATAACATGTCGTATAGAAGTCATTGACACTGTGGATTAACAGTTACTTTTTTGCAGGAACGTTTCCTTTGTATCTTTCATATTTAATAATGCATACAGACAACGCTGAAATATAACAACAGGGCCCAGCCAAGGATAAACTGCCATTTTTTTCCGGTCAAGGTTTTCTCAGCGGATTTATCATCCTGACCCCATACTATTTGAAATAAGCTTAGGGGCCACCCAGATTTTTGCCTCAAGTCCAAGATGGCCGCCAAAATCCAAAATGGCCGCCAAAATTACAATTATTAAAGATATATAACATATTTATTTGGTGTTGGCAACTTTCTTGAAGTGGAATTGTCACTTCAGACCTAAGCTTTTCAAATCAAGGGCCACCAACAAGAATTTTGCCTCAAATCCAAGATGGCCGCCAAAATTAAAAATGGCCGCCGATAATTATATTATTAGAGAAATGTATTATTCGGTTATGTCAATGTTTTTTCAGTTTACTTTATGTTACCATGCTATACTAATGGGTCGTTTAAATATATAATAGGCCCTATTTGATTGAGCTGCACGAGTGATGAAAAGTGTTATTTGAATTTGAGTTACCGTACTCGCGCGAATAAGCTTAAAATATTTTTGCACTTTCTGAGGAGCGCTTATTTAAACGGGGTGCTTATGAAAACAGAGTGATAGGCGCTTATGGAAATAGATGAAAATCGAGGGGTTCTTATTGAAAATTTTTAAATTCAAGAGGCAATTTTTGAATGAAAAACGATTATATAAGGACATCACGCATGGTGGTTAGAAAATATAATCGTCCAGAGAAAATGGCTCATTACAAGAATGTGTGAATATTTACATAACAGCAAAATAGCAGATGCTGGTGGTTAGCTTGTTGGCCATCGGACGATTGAGATTAGCAGGATGGCAGGATCATTGTATTTTTTCTTTAAAACTAGATGGGAATGTGCAAGAGAAATATCCTCATTTTGATATTGACTGAAGAAGAATGTGTTTCCACTCTACAGCTCAAATCATACCAACAACCACAGTCCCAGTATTGATTGGATTATTGACTTGTTAAAAAGAAAATCTTATGAGTGGCGCTTATTCAAACGGAAAAGGAAAATTTCACGTTAGGAGGGGCGGTTATTCTATTATATATAAAATATAGTAAGATTTGCATAAGGTCCTATATAATTAAAAAAATTGTGGAATAGAAAATAAATTGTAGGAATGTAATGGTATATGTATGAGTATAAATAATATAACGCATGATATCATGATGACTATTAAATACAGTTTAGAAATCAAACAGTGCTAAAGTAGGGGTGCCTAGTCCTAGGTTGTGTTCCTATAAACAGAAGATTTTTCTAAAAATCGGCCGGAAAATTGTTTATTTTTAGCAATGTTGCGCGGGCCGGATCAAAATCTTTGGCTGGCCGGGGGTTGAATAACGGGGCTTGGTTTTCTGCAAACATAATAGACCCCAGTTGGAAAACAGTTTTTTTAGCAACTGAGTGACCTCTAGTGGAACTAACTTCCGGAGAGCGTCGTTTCATGAGCACCCAGTGTGGATTCCTGTAAAGAACGTTTGAGGGCCCTACCCCCAAGAATAGAGTGCCTGACTACCAAGTATCCACGTAATTAAGAACAGGGAAGGGTTACGTGCATGTCCTACAAAACCATGTTATCTATAGTTATGCTATGTTTAATAAATTTCAATTTTGTTTATTATTGTTATGATGATTGTGTTGTGATTTTTTAGAATGTTGATGGTGTATTCACTCTTCATTCTGTGGCCCCGTCGTCTGTGGCGAATCCAGCAATTCAGAATACATTGAACTCCTATTGGACACCTTCGGGGCTTAAAAGAATTCCCTTAATAGGAGTTTTACCTGAATAGGGGTTTTTGTCCTTAAAAGGGGTTTTTGGCATGTTTTCATATAACCAAAAAATCTTATTTTTATTGACATAAGATTCAGTTACAGTAGAATTAGAACTAATTTATAGCAATAATTAGTAATGCAAAATTTATTTATAATATGAAATCAGCAGAAATGTACGTAAAACAACAATAGTTTTATGTGTTCTTAATCTTATTTCGTGATGCAATGTAATTGACCAAATAACTTTTTTTTTTTAATATTGAGCCTTTTATTGGATAGTAAGATGAAGGCCCAGAGTAACGATTTAGAATGAAGGGTGCATATTATAGTACAGATTAGAATCCTATATGAAAGTACACGTAAAACAAAGAAAAAGAAATCCCCATGGATGGGTCAAAATTGGTTTACGCGGAGTAACACACATGCAGAAAGACTATACCGATATTCACTTTAAAGGAGGGGGAAGAAAATTCTGGTTTATTGCTCCGATGATGAATCTCAAAATAATAAAGTTCAGTGGCGTATCTAGCGGGGGTCGGGGGCGCACGCCCCTCCAAGAATTATTCGCTCCTCCAGTCGCTCTCCCCCCCCCCCCCAAATTACTTGGAAGTAGTTAAACATCACCTAAAATCACCTTATTTTGCGAGTTAGCACCCCTCAACTGATCATCGAGCTTCCTACTGTACTTCTCGCGCCCCTAATCAGCAGTTCATTTCAAGACTTCTAGATAAGGTTGAATGGATTTTTCTTATTATAAGACTGCTGTGTTGTTTTGATACAATGGAAAAAAGTGAAATTGCATTCTCAGGCTTAAATTCTTATTTTCGCGGTCAGGGGTGGCACCACTGCAGTGGGAGAGCCCTATATTTCGTAATCAGGGGTGGCGCCAGTGGGAGGGACCTTATATTTCGCTGTCAGGGAAAGTATACAATAAATACAAATAAAACATAATTGAAAAAAACTTAAAAATAATTACAATGAAACTGAGAAATAGGGAAGTGAACTTAAAATTAAAAGAATAAAACAGAACAATAATATTTAAAAAAAACATTTGTGTACACATACACAAATATATCCCTCCCTACTCATTCAATCAATTAAAAAATGCATAGATGCAGTGAAACAAGGTAGACAATTCAAAAACAAAGCAACATAATAAATTTGTATTAAACTAAGAAAGACTTGATTCAGTTATACCACCACGTACCATATATTAATTACAGTTTCATGCATTGTAGTTTAACAAATGTAAGGTATGAATTAAATAAATACACAGTAGCAAATAAAGTTAGAAAAAATGTTAACAAAATAAAGCAACTAAAACTAATAAATAATACTACTAATCAGTATTCAAAATGCAACAATACAAGAATAACATATTTATATTAAACTGATGCAGACTTAATTTCTGAACGTTTGGACCATGCTATCTTGGCGTAATTCTTACAAAACTTGTCGAAGGCTCTAAGAACATCTTCATTAAGTAATGTATTTTCACCTCCAAGAACTTGAAATGGAGTTTTTTTTATTTTTTTTATCAAGGTCCGATGATTGAAATATCTGCCAGATATTACAGTTACTGTATTTGATAATTCCAGGTATTTTTTTTTAGATCATTACGTTCTTTAAATCGTATATTATCAAACAAACTACAACTGAAAAAAAATGTTTATGTTTAGTTTGTGATGCCACTAAAGGTAAAAATAAACTGGAAACCCCCGTCTGCAAAAAGAGTGCTGTCATCATGGATATGTGGGCGAATGAATCGAAACCAAACACTTTGTTGCTCACTTCGAGTTACAAGTTAACTTAAGAATTGATTATTCTGGATTTTGTTCATTTTTCTTGGACAATACTTTTTTAAGGCAATCATCGAGGCACATTTTGTAGCCCTAAATCATAATCCAGTACGCATTGAAACTTATGACGTCACTAAATTTAAAAATAAACCGGAAACACCGTGTCAAATAAAAACATGTGTTGCGAAATGCGATGCATGAACGTTGATGTTTAATTCGATGTTTACTGTTGTCGTGTGCTGGGTTTTTTGGCATTGGCTTTGTGAGTGGGCGGAAGCAAAACTTGATCAAAATAATACTTGAAAGAAGAATTACTGCAGTCCAATCTGGTTAGTGAGATCAGGGTTGTTCTCCCTGGTGAGAGATAGAGCCTATCCTAGGCTTAAAGGTAGAACAGGCTGGGTGGTAAGTAAGAATGAGTCTTTGATTGTTGTTCTTGTTGGGCAGGCCTAGGGCCTAGCCTAGGTAGGCCTAGGGTAGATAGGTAGGCCTCCGCTCGGTATCAGGTCACTTCGGCCCAAAACCCAATCCGCCCAAACCAACTCGGCCCCAGACAACACTTCGGCCCAAAACCATGCTCGGCCCCAAACCAGCTCGGTCCAGAAGATAACTACCCAAATGATACGGAATTTTTCTCACGAATCGGTAGACATTTTGTGATGACAAACATTGCGAATTAGCGGTGCGTATTATCCAACAGAAATAAGATAAGCTTTTGGGCTGATTTTCTGACATCATGTTATTGTTAGGCCTTTTTCACAATTCGAGGAAGGCGTATTCCAAATAAGGCTCTTATACCTAAATAATATTAATAATTATAAGGCCTTTTTCACAAATCGGTAGACATCTTGAAGTGATGACAAACATTGCGAATCAGCGGTGAGTAACCTTTTGGGCTGATAAGATAAGCTTTTGGGCTGATTTTCTGACATCATGTAATTTAAAAAATCATAATTAACTCCATAACGGATCGTCGTATCCAAAAACATTTTTCCAGCAAAATGTTCTTAAAAGATTAGTCTACACCACACTATATAATTGAAAAAAAATTATAAGCTGGACTAGCATTGTTTTAGTTACCATATGTGAGTTTCCTGTGTTAAAAACATGATTTACTATACTATACTTATTATAAAACATAACTTGTACTTTATAATAAGAGAAATCTGTATATTATTGGTACCTGGAACAGTAACAACACGAAAGTACTATGCTACTGCCCTGTAATGCATAGGCTATTTTAAAACACTACTTAGATAGGCTTTTCTTTTTCCATCTTGATTTCAGAGGTCAAAAACATTTTTTTTCAATCATATAGTGGTGTAGACTAGTCTTTTAAGAACATTTTGATGGAAAAATCTTTTGGATACGACGCCCTGTTATGGAGTTATGATTTTTTAAATAACATGATATCAGAAAATCAGCCCAAAAGCTTATCTTATTTCTGTTGGTTACGCACTGCTGATTCGCAATGTTTGTCATCACTTCAAGATGTCTACCGGTTTGTGAAAAAGGCCTTGTATAGGCCTAGGTCTAATATTATTTTTTAGTATATAACTGTTCTTATTATTCATTTTTATATTATCCAAATAATTAGGCCTATATATTCAGGCCCATATGCAGGATTTTTATTGGGTGGGTGCGAATTGTAGAGATTGGACCAAAATTGGAGAGGTGGGGGCACTTAGGGGGAAGGAATCCTGCTGGGATCGAGGGGGCGGAGCTCAGGCATTTTTGATAATTTTTTGGTCTTAATCGATTTCTGAAGATGCATATATACGGTTTTCAGTGGCTGACCTAGAAATTTGAAGAGGGACCAGGGAGGGACTTTCACAGATGGAGGAAATACCACCTCAGCCTCACCATGGTTAAGGCTGAGGAAAGAAAATTTATGGCCATGGCACCTTCAAAATGGCCAGAAATTGCACTCTCATACAATTTGAATAGGCCCTATCATTTTCTTTTTTCCCAATTTTTTTTTATTTTTAAAAATTGAGGGGGAACTAGATTCAGTTTGGGCTTCTTGAATTACCTACTGTCAGTGGCGGATTTATGAATTTGATATAGAGGGGATATATTATAGATTCATAAAATAATGTATATTTGTATGAATATGAAGTAAAACAAAATACACGAATGTACAAATTTATTCAGGTACATTTAATTCAAACTGGCTACATACAAAGTTTTTGTTTTTTTTCAATTCACGATGGAAAAGTTTTAAAGTAAACGGTAGGCCTATCGTTATCCTAGGCTGGCTGCCCCAGCAGGGTTTTTTGTTGTTTTTTTTTTTCAATATCTAACACTTTGGAATTAAACAGGTGCACTACTGTAATATTTCTGCTAAATATTTTTTTGGTAAACTGTTTATTCGGACAGTCAAGCACCCCCACCGGCCAGAGCTCGTCGGGCAGTCAGACCAAAAACAAAAAAAACAAAACAAAAAAGGCCTGTGCTAAACCACCTAGACCTAGGACCTAGGCCAGCTGGGCCTATACTAAGCAAACACATGTCTGTCGTCACTCACTGAGAGTGCCATTTCTAGGCAGTCCTGAGAAAAAAAAAATTATCATTGTGCGTAACAAGAGAAAGAGCAGATATATCTGGGGGCGATTGCAGGATTTGGTAGTTGGGGGTGAGGGGGAAGAATCCACACCACCTCAGACCTCTACTGCCTTAGACCAACCATAGTTGAGGCTGGGGTAAGACAATTTTGAGGATATGGAATCTTACTGGTACTAAATAATCTATAAACAAGACAATACAATAATTTGTTTTTCTTAATACAATTTAGGGGGTGAGATCACACCATTGCACCCCTCCCCCTGCATCTGCCCCAGCATATTATGTTTTAATATACCAGTAGTTTTTTTTTTTCTTTCAAGATAAACATTGCTTAATATTGCATTACTGAAGGTGAAGATGGGTAAAAATGAAAGAAGAAAAAAGCGTCTTGACATTCACTGTTCTAAATTTATAAAAACAGTAGAAGTAAAAAATATATTACACTGCTTCCCTAAAATGCCAAAGGGTACAAAGGTAAGTGCTTACTAGGAATCTATGGGTTCCCTTCCTCACACTAATTCAGGAAAGATATTAGCCTTTCCTTAATTGATAGTTTGATAATACTAATGTTTTAATTGGCCAAACAAGTACAATTTTGATGGATTTATCACAAAGAATTTTCACTAAATAATATTTTATTACAATCTATTCATACAAAAGTTTGTGCAATATGAATTATTATTATTATTATTATTAGAAATACAAGTGCTTGACTACAATTCTGTTTGATATGTGTACTGTACTTTTTTGTTGTTGTGAACACAAACTACTTTTTGTCTGTCTTTGTGGTGGATGGTAAGAAATTACAATTTAAAAAATGCTCTTATGCTAACTTTATTGGATTTTATTATTCTTATTGCTGCGAAGCAGCCAATTCATATTCTTGACAGCAATTTGACCTCTGAAAGGTCATTGTTTGTCAAAAAGCAATGGCCTAAGACGACTGAAAAGCGGAGTTTCCTTCTTTCGTTCTGCCGGGTAAAATCAATGACTTTAGGCGACGTTTGTAGACTAACCTACACGTACCAACGTCCGCATGTCGCGCTGGCCTTGGCCTACTCTAGGCCTAGACTAGCTAGGATGGTATAGGCTTAGCCTTGAAGGGACAAATGTTCCAATGAAAAACAACGTCACTCCTTGATAGCTAACATTGTCTATTTAACATCACGATAATTCATTATTAGACCTATAGTTGTTTTTTGAAATTGTACTCCACAAATCTCAGCCGATACCTCACACAACTCGTTAACGTCTCATATCTATTGTCGTGACGTCATGGCTCGCTGGCTCACACTTGTGATATGTCTCGCACTTGTGATCAAATAACACGCTGGCTCGCACTTTGGCAACACTCTTTGGCAGTCAACTCGCCCCTAGAAAACCCGCCCTTGGAAACTGCCCCATAAAAAAATGTACAGTACACTTCCTAGACCATGCAGTCTTCAAAATAAAAATTGTAACCTTTGGTAATCAACTACATTTTCCACATACATAGAAATTTTTGAAACTTTATTAAAAAAAACCTAAACTATAATTCACCACTATAGACAATTTTTGACAAAAATGAAAAACATGACTTTGTTACCCAATGAGAAGTGTTCTAATATAGACAATGGGTCGTGTCTCATATTATTTTGTTATATTTTTATTATTCATTATTTTCACTTGACTCGCATAAATAATTTTGTTCGAAGAACATTTATAATGCAGTTGTACTTCGCAGCACTTCACTTGCAATTTGCAATTTCTAGTTCTTAGCTTAATAGCAAACATGTTTTCTGTATATGTTTAGGAAACCATAGAGCGAAAAGCTGTAATTGAAGGCAACCAGGCCGCAGCATTTGATTTTTATATGAAAGTAACCAAAGCTGACAGTGATTGGTATGACTATTTAATGAATGCCCTGAGAGAAGAAGAATACTTTGACTTACTAGAGCTACTCCAAGATGATGATGATGACCGGCGTACCTCATCATCAACTAAAACGGTGGAGCAGCCAGTTAATTTTCCACGCCAAGAGATGAATCGTAACATATCTGTAAATGCAGGCCAGTCTCAACATCCTGAAAGAGATCAAACAAACAGGCATCAAAGCATGCCACAGCAGGCTTCCCCGCCCCAGTCCCCTCAGGGGGCATCCCCTCCTCATTCCACTCAGCAAGCATCCCCTCCTCATTCCCCTCAGGGGGCATCCCCTCCTCATTCCCCTCAGCAAGCATCCCCTCCTCATTCCCCTCAGGGGGCATCTCCTCCACAGTCCCCTAAACAGGCTTCCCCTCCTCAGTCCACTCAGCAAGCATCCTCTCGCTTGCCTCCAGAGCTCTTAACAAACACAAGCCAGTATATAGCTAAACACCAGCCTGGTCACCCAGCTTTGGATATTGAACCCCAGCAGAGTACACCTTTAAGCCCTGAGGCATATACAAGACCAGGTGATGACAATCGTCAAGGTATATTATATTGTATCCTCATCCTCAAAATATTTTATAAGAGAATTATATATATATATATATATTTTTTCTTGTCATTTGTTTCTTGCATATTAATCCTGTTTTGCATTTTTTAGTAGCACACTGCTGATATGATTAAAAGAAGGATAATAGACAAACACCAAAACACCTTACTATTATATTATTTTTGAATTAAGAATAGGGTGCTACTGTACTGCTTTTCATGTGTGCCTTATTGATTGCCAAAATTCATTTTATATTAGCAGGGTTTTATCTACTGTAGAAACATGAGATTTAATGTACAGTATGTAATATATATTGAGGAAATACAAAACAGGATTTTTATGACTAGTGAATGTTGTGAAGTGTCAATGATAAGCCTTACTTAATTTAGCTGCCAAACACTGTATTTATGTAATAGATATATTAGAAGAAAGAGTATAGAATTATTTGTTCAGGCTAATTGCCTTTTCTCTTTCCTGGCAAATGATATATCTGGAATGCCGAATGAATATTATTATTATTATTAATATATGTTAAATATATTAATGGTGATGATACAGTATTACTGCTATTCACATACCTTTCCCATCACCCTGTACTATCCACTATATGCCCTTCCCAGCCCCTATCGGATATCCCAAAATTGTTTTCTTTAAAAATACTGTAGAGTATCGCGTTGTTATACCCATATTGGTAAAATGTTTTTTTAGCAGGCAGAGAGAGTACAAGAATATTTCACCAAGAGCCCGAAGAAGTTACTTCCGTGAATGAGTTGACCTTAGGTAAAGTGCATCAAGGAGTAAGACAGGTATTTAACAAACTAATGAACGACAACAACGACTACCCACCCAACTGGAAGTCTTTGGCATCTAAATTAAGTAAGATTTGATCATTGGTACTTCACAACATTCACTAGTCTTAAGAAATTTTGGTTTATATATTTACTCAGCATTTATGTAGCAGCAGTTTGGCGCAGCGGTTGAGGTTCGGACTTTTAATCGTAAGGTCAGAGTTTCGAGTCTCCACTGTGAAGATTCGCTTGTGTCCTTGGGCAAGGCACTTTAGCTACATTGCTTCTGTCCACCCAGCTGTATCAATGGGTACCAGCAATCTGCTGGGGACTAACCTGCGATGGACTAGTATCCTGTCCAGGGGGAGTACAACTCTCATCCGCTTCACTCTACGGAAACTGGGGATAAGCTCTAGCCCATTGAGCCCCTAGTGGCTCGGAAATGATTGTTTTTAGTTTCAGCATTTATATAGTGCTATTTCATGAAGATCAGAGCACTCATTCAGTAACTTTCTTCTCAACTAAGGGTCTGTTTGTGTCTGAGCTATTCGGTAAACAGGTACCAGTTACCCTCGTCTGTCCACAACAGGGGTAACATGGACCAGTACACCAGAATAACCCTCTACTTGTCTTGAAAGATGTACTGGGTTCTTTATAGTGCACATGATCCACTCGTGTACACTGGGCCTACAGTTTATAATAGTCCTTATCTAAGTAGACTTGTTCTGCCTCAAGAAGCATAGGCGAGCGTGGCTGTAGGTTACAGAGCCCCAGCCTTAACCACACGGCCATTCCACTCAAAGGTGTGTATTTAGTCAATCTCTAAATAAACATTATCATGCAATATTTCTCAATCACCCCATCTTCAATTAAAGCATTATTCTAAGTTATAGCATGGGCGCAGCAATCTTCCTACATTACATCGCTCTCAATGCCAAATTTACAGGACATACTTTAATGATTATCTGTTTGTCTACTAAGGAAGCTCTTTACATTATGCTAAAGCTAAACTAGATTTTAATTGTCACATTGTTAGTCTATGTGATATACTGCTGCAAAACTAAAAATTCTAGGAAACTTTTAAGAATTGTAGATTATTTACTTTTATTATACCTTAATTGTAGGAAACTTTTTTTTTATTTACGACATTAGATATGACAGTCGATGAGGTTAACAGCATACAAGGTGCCCCACAGCTGTATGAATTGTTGAGAACCAGAGGAATGAGGTTGGTAGAGTTGGTGCAGCTTTTGAAAGAAATGGAAAGAGCTGATGTGGTATCAGAAATTGAAAGGTTTTATGACCTCAGTGACATGGATCTACCAGAGCAGCCAGTTGAGGTAAAGTCTAGGCTCCAGTAAAGAGTATAAAAAGAACAAGAGAGCTAACTACGCTAATAAGAACGCAAAAAAGCGATATGCCATACGCAGCCAGTGTAGGACGCCCGCTACCAATGGATTACCCAGTAATGCACCGTGCATGGTTTGTTTATTTGTATTTCTGTTTTCCCCATGATAAAATACATTCATAGAGGGCAGTAGATTTTCCTGTTTTTCTTTATTATCATGCCATCGAAGCAGGTGCACTTTATGTGATCTCATACATAGTTGGCGCACTACATAACAACGATGGCAACTTCCATTGTAACTAGGGGAGTGATGTTTTTAAGAATAGGAGTATGCTCTCTTGTTCTATTTATACTTTTTGGTTCGAGTATCATTACATCCAATATGTTACTCCTAAAAATATGATATTTGCAAGAGTATTTATTATTTAGGCCTAATATATTATATTTTAATGCATTTCAGAGACTGTCTCCAAATGTTTCTCGTCAAACAAGTAAGAAGACAACTAAACGCATGTGGGAACCACCTGAAAACAAAGAAAAAATTAAGGTGAAAGAAATACACAAACAACAACCAGATCAGATAAAGATGAATTCGGATGAGGTAAAAAATATAGGTAAAAATGTAATGAATTTTGAACCTGAGAAACAAGTTAAAAGAGAACCTGTTGTTGGGAGGTCATCGCCTGCTAATATGGTTAACCCTGCCTCAAGGAATGACTCGAAACCAATGATGGTAACTCCTGTAAAAGTCAGTAGCTCATCAGCAAATGAAGAACAGTTGACAATGCCTTATGTTGATACATCAGCACCAGCTCCTTTAAAATCTGTCAATCAACCGCCACTTGATAGCTGTATAGAGCTAAGCGGTCCATTTGTACTAAATTCTGTCGCAAATGCACCGGAAAGCATGGAAGATCATGTTACTGAAAATGTTGAGCAAAATGTAGAAGAAATGGGAGATGCTCATGAAAAGGATGATCATGAGGAAGAGCATCAGGAAGAAGCAGAAAATGATGTTCCTAAAAATTCAGATTCTGAAGTGTCACCTGTAGCTTCCACGAGCAATGCATCTTCCGAATCGACAATGCCCAGCAGAGCCAGACAATTTTTGTCTGATGGAATTCTTGCACTAATTAATATGAACAGGCTTTGACAACTGTAACTGTCAATTTTCACAACCATAACTGAATACACAATGTATGTACAGTATACAGTATTTAACTATTTCAAATATTGTAACAATTAAGAAAAGAAAATGCAAGTATTTTGGGTACATAGTAAGAGCGAACCAACTGCGAAGAATGTTAATGGAAGGAAAAGCTGAATGAAAGAGAAAGAGGGGAAGACCAAGAAAAACATGGGTGAAGAATATATGTGAATGGATGAACAAAAGCTATGAGGAAACAGCAAGATCATTTAAAGACAGAATGAAATGGAGGAAAATCATGGCATTTGAAATCCTTAATGGATATGGAACTCACTGATATATACCTGTCTCTTATACACATCTAGATGTGTATAAGAGACAGCTATATGCCCTTCCCAGCCCCTATCGGATATCCCAAAATTGTTTTCTTTAAAAATACTGTAGAGTATCGCGTTGTTATACCCATATTGGTAAAATGTTTTTTTAGCAGGCAGAGAGAGTACAAGAATATTTCACCAAGAGCCCGAAGAAGTTACTTCCGTGAATGAGTTGACCTTAGGTAAAGTGCATCAAGGAGTAAGACAGGTATTTAACAAACTAATGAACGACAACAACGACTACCCACCCAACTGGAAGTCTTTGGCATCTAAATTAAGTAAGATTTGATCATTGGTACTTCACAACATTCACTAGTCTTAAGAAATTTTGGTTTATATATTTACTCAGCATTTATGTAGCAGCAGTTTGGCGCAGCGGTTGAGGTTCGGACTTTTAATCGTAAGGTCAGAGTTTCGAGTCTCCACTGTGAAGATTCGCTTGTGTCCTTGGGCAAGGCACTTTAGCTACATTGCTTCTGTCCACCCAGCTGTATCAATGGGTACCAGCAATCTGCTGGG
>NW_022705543.1:3933371-3964368 GCF_011630105.1 Anneissia japonica
CTGTGGGATGAATATGTAGCTGGTATCCGGGGGGTTCATTCACTGATGACATAGTAAAACCAATTTGATTTTAAATAGACAGATGTGCTGTGTTATGGAGAGTAATGTGTGACCGGAAATGGTCTGCAGTCAGTTGGTTGTTACCATGCGCCAGTGATGTTGGAGTATATAGTACAGCAAGATGAAACTATTATGTAGGCCAAATGAATAAAGTTCAGAGTTTGTCGGGTAGTGAAATGATTATTGTACATTTTAAGCGCTAGCTAAATTCATAAGTGTACTGTAAGCTAAATTACGGTGATTAATTTAATTAGCGAAGATGTGGAGACAATTATTTCGAAGTTCGCTCTTTCCAAGAGGGGATGCAAGTCTTTGTGAAAATGAGTACGCCGCCGTACTCATTTTCACAAAGAAATCACACAACTGGTTAGCTAACAATATGCCAATACATGAACATCTGCGAAGGAAGGTTCAATCACGCTGTTGACCAGCAAACGTCTGTACTGTATGGTGGTGGGCGGGGGCGCTACTGATGTACTGTGTAGCGGATGACGATGAGGCATACATAATAAGACTAGGCCTAGCCCAAGGCCTAACTTGACAGTGCAAAAATATGTGATAGAAAGTACACTTTCGAAAAGAAATAAATTTAAATAAAATAAACAAAAAAAACAAAAAACAAATAACTAAGAATCATTCAGTTGCAGAGGTACCTTGTACGTATTATACAATGCTAACAATGCGGCTCTTGTATCCCTAGCTAGGACAAGGCATCCATGTGCAAAGCAGTGGTGTTTATTCATGAAAAAAGCATGCCGGGATAGTTTGCCTTACCAGGAAAAGGTGACGTAATCTAGCTTATGACGTATGCATGCTAACTATAATTGTGAGTGTGACGTCACCAAAAAATGAATATTTTCTATTATAACCAAAATATTAATAACTACAAGGTTTCTGGGCGTAAATTGCCTTAATACGAATGAAGGGTTGCACAATCTCCTTGTCATACAAATTACAGCTCCCACTGACATCTCAGTCGAGAAATACGGGTAGCTGAAGTTTTTCTCGCAAATCTGACTACGAAACCATATCCAAATTTCACGTTCCACTTTTGACCCTGATTTGTACTTCACACTCGCCGCTGAGGGCGGCGTTCTGGGAACCCTGCGTCAATTACAAAAATACACATATTAAAGTTTAATTTCTAATTTCATTTATTAAAATGAATTGATACAATAAAATAAATTTTTGATTAAAATGAAAAGCAGTTTGAAATTAGAGGTTCTTAATTTAATCAGGTATGGCAAATGACTTTAGTTTTATAGCGATAGGTTTTGCATTTTGTATTTTCTCTGATATCAAAGCTATGCATTTTGTTCACACAGATCTATGGTATATTTCTTTTTGCGGTATAAGGCTGAAAGATGGTGTTTTTCATTTGCAATGCCTGTGGCCAATCTGTTAAAAAAGCTCAAGTTGAAAAACATTATATGCAGCAGTGCCGTCAATGTGAAGTTTTATCTTGCATGGACTGTGGCCAAGATTTTGTGTGAGTATATTATATTTAAAGTAAAAGCATTGGCTAAGATTCTTGCTTTTCCTGTCTCTCTAGTAGAACTCTTTTAATATGGTCAGCTCTGTTGGGCTCCTTCTCCATGTGGACATACTGTCACCCTCCTTTACAAATGTCCAACTATGATTTATTATATTGACAGAAACATTGGAGAGCCCTGCTTACAAATACCATGTACATCTGTGTATGATTAACTCAAATGCACACCAAGATTCCTTTTACAGTACATATTTATTTTTGCATTTAATTTTTTTCATTAATGTTTAGAGGCGATGGTTATAAAGAGCACACTAAATGTATATCAGAAAATGAAAAATATGGAAGCAAAAAGGAAGTTAGTAACTTGAAACCAAATAAGGGTGAAGTCAAACAGGCAGCATGGTTGGAGGTGAAATCTTATTATTTTAAGTTATTGTTGTTAATACTATTATTATCGTCGTATTATTGCTACTTATTTAATTTGTTATTATATCGTAATTGTTAATAAATTGTGGCATATATTGTTATTAATTGATATAATTGTTTCTAATGTTATTTAGAATACACCAGTAATATTTGAAAAAATCCATAAACCTGTAGGAATAGTTATGTAAATACCTTTTTTTTTTCTCAATTTACTTTTCAATTGAAATCCAAGGATGTTCTAAACCTTGCGATACATGGCATATTTTATAACTGAAAAAGATTACTTTTCAAAAATGGTACGTACAGTATTAACATTATTAATTTTTCCAAAATAATAAATATACAGTTTTTCAGAGTTGTATAAGAATTTTTTGCATTTTACTTTCATTCTATGTAGCGCGTCAGGGAAGCTTCTACCAGTCAGAAAACAAACCCTAAGATGAGGAACTTGCTGAACCAAATCATAGAATATCCAAATATTCCACGCAAAAAAACAAAATTTGAAGTAAGCATAATAATATTAATATTAATTAGTTAACATAATTGTTTGATGCGGAAGAAATAGTGCAAGTTCATCTGTAAAAATCATAATTGGGATGAAAAGTGCACAGTTTTAAGGATGTCAACAAATTTTGAACTGATTCGACTTTCTGATGAAACAGTGGAGCGGTAGCTTCGTCGTTAGATGCTTGTCTTCCAAAACCAGGCTCCTGGCTTCAAATCCATTAAAACAACTTTACTTCCTTCACATTGTTGTAAAAAGCAACATAAAATTCTGTCCAGCCATGAGGGCCGAGTCACTGCTTGTTGGATGAGAACAAAATATAAAATGCTGTGGCAATCCAAATATTAATCACAATTTAAATATAAAATGTTTGTACTTTTTTCTTACTGGTTTTTTTTTTTTTTTTTGTTTTTTGTTTGGTGTTCCAACAGAATTTTCTCAAAAATAGTCTGAAGCTGTATGACAATTATTTGATCCAGCAAGCATGGGTGATCGTTTCCGGATCCAACGAGAAGGTATATATGAATTGACTTTTTAGGAACTTAAGTTAAAGATCATGGGTGTGGGCATGGCTTATCTTTTGTCCTCAAGGAATGTATGTATTGAAGGATTTAAATGGTTAGTTGGTTGCTTCACAATCATGATAACATCATAAATACTGTCATTTCTGGGGTAATGAAATATAGTACAGTCTAATGTGGAATTAGAACTGCAAAAATAAATTTTGATGTATATATTCATAACATTAAAGCCCCATTCCCGACAAAATTACACTAAAAAAAGAATTTTAAAAAAATGCATATTCATTACTCTATTTATTATAAACCATGGAAAAATATTGGCATAAATTTTAGTTTTACGCAAAAGAATAAAAAAATGAGAAATACAGACTATTTCTCAAAAGAGATTACCATTTTCTCTACTAATTCTTCATTACTAGGCAAATTCAGAGGTTGTAGATTGCACCTGCTAGAATGCTGTCGCTTTTTCGTATACGATATACAGTCAATAAAGTGCACCTTCTCTAATGAGATTAGTTTTTATACTGCTCATCTCGCACACTGAAATCAGTCAAGTAGGCCTGAGATATGTTTGTTTAATTGTCAAAGTCTCGGTCAGAACCATTTTTTTAATCAAATTTTAAATAATTACTATGAAGTATTATATTACACAAGTGTCAATACTAGCAATGGAATATATCATGTCGGCCGTTTTTATGTCTGTTAACAGAACCTAAATCGAGGTAAGGCTAGGTATAGCCTAGCAGTGTTGGATAGGCTAATGTTTCCGGCGCCTACTATATTTCTTGGCAGACCTATCAGAAAATCAAACATAAAAAATTCATCCGCATTTATTTTCTGTGTGGAACACAAAAAAAAAATCAAATTTCAGTCTTATTTTACTTTTTTTTTTTCATGTTTAGGAGTGTCTAAATTCAGTTAAACTAGCAATTTCGTATTATATTTATAAATCTTTATAACATAAAAATCAGATTTTTCTTTTTTAATTGAAGTTTTGTCGGGAATGGGGCTATATTAATAGTGTTTGTACCTCAAATGCTATACAGTAACTCTTTTGACCATTTTCTACTTACTCTTATCTGATTAGAATGAAGAAGCTTCCAAACAAAATGGTGATAAAAATGAGAACCATCAAAAGAACACCCCTGAGTCAAATGCAGATGAAAATACTAATAAGGAAGAAAACAAATCAGAAAGCAATGGAATTGTGGGAAGGAAAAGGAAAATATCTGACCAAGGTAAGATTATAAATCAGTACATCAACGGATTCAATTAGACTACAGTGAATGTCCCAATAACATGCAGCTCGGTCCTTATAAAAACAGCCTGCCGTGCAGTGTTTATGTGTGCTAAAATGGTACCATGAATTGTGCAAAAGCCTGTCTTGTTAAAATGTAAGGTGATATAATTTAATTCATGAGAAATTGGTTATTTAAAGGTATTCTGATGGTATGAGACATAAATGAATGATATGTACTTTACACTGTAAATGAATACTGTATATAGCCCTAAAAAGCACTGTGGCACTTATTTGAAAATGTCAATCATTCACAAGCAAACAAAATCGCAGCAGTTCTAGCAATTATTAGAGACTCTTAATGGTTGAAGTTCATTTGATTTTCATTGTTGTTTTTTTTTTCTGTGTTACAGTTACTGAATCTGAAACCAAACGTAAGCAAGTTTGTTCAGAGGAATCTAGTGTTGATACCAACAATCAAATACCAGGTACATTTATTGCACATTGTAATATAATTTCAGAAATTCTGGTTATTTTGTGATTTTTACTCACACGAATACGAATCAATCAGTGTACAAAGTTTATAATAAAAATCTCATTTCAGAAAAATTTAAGTGGAATAATATGATCAAGAGGATATTACGAGAAAAAGAGAGTAAAGAAATGTCAATAAAGAAACTAAGAAAAAAGGTGAGAAATTATTATTTCTTAATGTCAATAGTTTGTATTAAATACATGTTATGTGTTAATAGAAATCACTGGAGATATTAGAGTGTTATTTGAAAGTGTATGGTACAGAGTTGAAATTAATTTGTTTCAAGAAAAAATTCCCAAGTTGCAATGGTATATGCTGTAAAGGAGTGTGATTATAATCTTGTGCCCCCCTCCTCCCCTTGAGTCTATCAAACCTTAATATATATTGCATTACAAATTACTTATGCCTGGAGCAAAGCTAAATCCTGGATAGAATTAATTTTTTGAAAACTAAAGAAAGCAATACTGGAGAAAATCATGGACGCCAACACAAAATTACAACTACAAACAGTGCTATTTTGCATACCATTATGAACCATGATAACAAAGGATTAGTTATATGTATTTCACTGAATAAACTTGTTTGATTTTCTTGCAATTTTCAGGTCATTGCTGAATACAATATCAGAAAAGGAGAAAGTAAAACAGAAGAAGAATTAAATGAAAAATTCTACAGGAAGTTGAATTCAAACCCCTCACTGATGATAGATGATAAAAGAGTCAAATTAATTATATGAAACTTGTTGATTGAACAATTGTTGATAGTCTAGCAGTCTTTCAACCACTAATTAAATCCCAGTGAACTAGTAAAGTCCATTGTACCTGGCCAAGTTGTGGTGGACTAGTAAATTCAGTCTTGCAAAGGGACGGTCAAAAATCGTAGAGTGTGGGTGGTTAGTGAAGTTGATAATTGAGACAGCATGTGCTACAGTCTACATTCGAATATATACCATGGAGATACTTCCATGAATATACAGTGCATATAATCGTACAGATTGTTCATTTGTACACATTGTTACATTGTTATATCCAGTGACATGAGTAGCCCTAGTGTGTAGTCGGCCTTCCACTAGGCATAATCTGAGTGGCCAGAGAAGTAATGGTAATTTTTAGAAGCCACTCCTTCACTAGGCAAGTGTTGATGGTGTAGTTTAACATGTTTTCAAATGGGCAGGTCCCAGTTGTGTAGTGAAATGTGTCTCCAGCTATTTAATTTCTTTGGACCGTTGGTGGGCTAATTTTTCATCAATTTGTAGTTTACTAGTAGACAGGTTAGCCTTGTTTACATGGCAGGAGCATTTATCCGTTGATGTGTAAATGGAGTTAGTAACTCTGCAAAACAGATGAGTAACTGCGATAATCTACACAGATACCTCTGCATCGCAGGAGTGTCAACATAGACCATTGGCGTGATCTTTATGCAAATTACCTGTTTTTGACCTGTGTGAGCCATCGCTGGCAGTCGCTGTTGATAAACAGTGTGAATACCATTATCATCATTTGAAAAATTGTTTTTATTAATTACGTACATTTTAAAACTTTTTTGACAAATGGTTTCAAAGCAAGCAGATATGTGTGAAATTTTTTCCGGTCAGTTTTATTCATGTGACTTCGTGGTTCAACCGATCGTTTTTTTATCATGTAGACACGCGACTGGAGATCATCAGTGTTACCTATCTGATAGCAAACGGCCGTGTAAACAAGGCTATTGTAATTGAAGGGCAAGATTTGAACTATCAGTAGACAATAAGTGCAAAGTGTCGTAACAACTATGATCTCTTATTTGCCAAATCCAGGGAAGCCAGACTCTAATGGCCCCCGGGATATTAATTAGCGTTTTTTGACCCAAATCAGCCAGAGCATGAAAAAAAAAAAAAAAACAGTCAAAAATGCTTTGTCCCGTATCCTACTGGGCTCTACCAAAATTCAGGCCCCGGTGTCATGGGGCGAAAGGAAGCCATAGCCAGGGGCTACAGCCCACTTTGTTACACCATTAAGTGCCATTTGATTACTGAGAGTTGTCAATCATAAATATACAAAAGGTATACTAAGAAATGGTTTCTTACTCTGTTATTATTTGCATTCACTAGATAATTTCAGTGTTCATTATGATACTACTACGAATTTTTAATAAACAGAGAAATTGTGTTGTCTGTTTTTACATTTTGAATATTTATTTCTTTTTGGAAATCAGAAATTCTGAGTAGAAATACTGTGACTGTTTAAGTATGAGTGACTACAAATAATCACGGATGTTTCTGCTAATTCTTGCTCCTTGGATAATATTTTTGGTAAAGCCCCTTTAAACGTATGTTAGCAAGTGCATTTGTTGCGCGTATTTTGGCTTTGTTCTGATTGGTCGATAGTTGATTAGATTGAAACTTTAGAAATGTCTATAATAGCATATACCTGCATAACTTTTCTTGTAGACTTGCCACAAGTCCTTTGTTTTTTTCTCATTCGTGACAGCGCAACCACCAATGAGCAAGTTAATTAATCCGAAAAAGAAATCGAGTATGGCACGCCAAATAAATTAGGTACGTTTCGCAATAAGAGCGATAAGTGAGTAACCCAAAATAAACCCAGGCTACTTTTTTGCTATGTTACTACTGAATATTATTATTATTACTGTATTTTGTTATTATTATTAACAAAAATTACATCTGGAAAGTTGCTGAGCGAAATATGCTGCTTTGTGAGGTTTGACGCGTAAAATTGTCATATTTGAGAAAACGCCTGTACGTCAACGTCTAATCATTGTCGTCTATGTATAGAGGGCTTGTATTGATTATTGTTTCCATGCAACGCAGATGCTGTTGGTGCAGCAATTAATGATGTTTAAATGTTCCTAAATAAATATAAAAAAAGCGTGAGTTTTAACTGAGTTAAACCATTGTCATTGAGTTTTGTGAAGATATGCCTCGGAAATTATTATTAATATTTGCTTTTAGGATAGCCTAGCTAGGGTAGGGGTTTACCTAGCAGCAGCAGGAGTTTTCAGTTTACTCTCCACACTCTGCTGGCTGGGTGGGAGACCAAGGCCTACCTAGGTCCAGACCTAGGGCCTAGGAGGCCTAGCTAGGCTAGACCCTAGGCCCTCCTGAGTTGGCTAGATACACAACACCAGGGAAGCGCCATATTTTCCAATTTCATCCCTGGTAAGATTGATCACCGTACTATTTAATAGGCCTTGTCCTAAACCAAAACAATTTATTTACAATTTCTCATAAATGAAGTACAAGTAGGCCTAGGGCAGGCCTATATTATTAATTTTGATTTTAATTTTATTTTGAATTTTGGTTGTTTAAATAAATAAAGATCAAGTGCAATTATTAGTTTTGAAACTTGGTTCGGATTTTATATGATTTTATATTTATTTTCATGACTTGCAAGATTGTTGGGCCAAAATATACCCAAAGATTTAATGAAGGAACCAGTTGTGAACAAATAAAATAAACCCACTGCGTACATTTTTAATGATCTTCTTTTCATTTACAGTGTATTCATAATTCTAGATAAAACAGAAAAAAAAACAATGTCTCGTGCCCAGGCTGAAAGTGTCATTAAAAACATAATTCGTGAAATAGCTCAAGAATGCGCCAGCAAAGGCCAAGCAGTGTCTGAAACACTGGTAGCCTTCATGGTTAAAGCAGTCGTGTTAGACCCATCCAATGAATTCAATGTTGACAGGACACTAACCAAAGATGATGTTCAAAAACTTATTAAGGTATTTACAAATGTTTAAACAATATTCAAACAACTTTGTGTTCACCATTTTTTTGTTTTAGAGAATTAAAAAAAAAAAAAAATCATAATTACCGCATATGCCATATTATACTTTAATTCTAACAATAGCTATGTGTTGAGCGACTTCTGGACACTCGATCTCCATCTCTGGACACTGTCAAGATGCAAGTTTACTTTGATATGAATTATACAACCAGAGGTATGAGTTTTGATAGCATTTTTATACCCCTTACTTCATCATTTGATTGTCATGATATGTCTGTCGTGATCATAATTAATTTTGAGCGCTCATGTAAACAAATCCATTGAAAATGTAAACCTGCTTACTGTACTCTTGCTTTGATTGGCTGTGAGCTGTTATTGAATGTACATTGAAAAAAACTTGCAAGTAATCATTATAAAGTAATTACTTTTATGTTTGGATGATTTTAGGGGACTTCCTCGAAGAGCATCGTCGTGTTCTTGAGCAGCGACTGTTGCCAGTGATTCGTGAGATCACTGACAGCCGTGCAAGAACTAGAGAGGAGTTGGAAGGCTTGTATCGGAAGATAGTATCTGCCGTCTTGCTGCGTTCTGGCCTTGGCTCACCCACAGATATAGCAGTGGTTAGGGAAGCTACAGGTACTATATCAGTTTACTGTAATAATGTACACCGTATTGCACAGTGTTGAACAGTGAACTTTATTATACAAAGGCATACACAGGGATGTAGTTATTGGTGGGGCGAGGCCACAGGGCCTTGAAGGTTTACCACTCAGTCTAAATAATATTTGTTGACTTTATACAGTGCATATTGTAGCGACTCTGTGCTTTTGAATGTAATTTTATGACCCACCTTTATTAACCTCCTTGTACATCCTTAACATCCACTCAGCGGTGTTTTTCGGTTTACAAATTAATTGAACTGAACACCTGCGCAATTTAATATTTTTTAGCCTCTTCCATGCCAACCTCATGACCTTTAACTTCAATAAAACACCAGTTTACCTGATTAAACTTGTGAATATTCTTGGTTACTATTAATGATTGCATATTCCATGTCTTAAACTATTAATTTTTCTATATTATGTTCATCTTATTTTTTTTTTATAGCTGCCCTCCAAAGTATCTTTCCACAAACTGAACTTGGTACCTTTATGTCGTTGACTAAGCGTGACAAAGAACGACAGCTGGTTGAACTTACCAACATAGTGACTGGCATCAGGCTCTTCAACAAGGAATGTGGGAAGGGAGGAGAAGGAATTGATGATTGTAAGGAACCATTGTCATCATCATTATTACTGTCATCATCACATACCTTATCATTACTACTGTCAAAAAAAGTTTTGCACATTATCATCAACAATGTTGTCTTCATCATCCCTTTCATCCTTATTATTTTAACCATCATCATCACGTGTTTCAAGTCTCATTAAACCTGCCGTTCTTTCACTTGCAACCCCTACATAATCTTCATAATCAATATTATGATATTATGATAAAAAACTGAGTTGTGTCAACATAACATGTTGTTTTGTGTTTTCAGTACCTGCTATATTAAATGAAGCGATACCAGCAACAACACACAATGTAGATGCCGCCACACAAAGAACGTGCCAATCTGCTTTTAAATATACTGGTAAGGGTAGTAGTGGAGCAGTTAATTAAATATTAAATTAATTAATTAGTTATTGTAAGGAATATGAAATAAGAAATAATAATATCCACTCATGTTCAGCTTGCATGCTATGTATAAATTCCAGGTGCCTAAACACAGTATCACATGCCTCTATCTGTTAGGCCTAGTACCTTTCATAAATGTTTGTAATTATTTGAAATTTACTTTATTCCCCTCAGCTCTGATTGAGCATATGATGGCTACAGATGTGCAGGATGGTCCTTCATTGCAACTGTTGCGAGAGTCCATGATTAATGCCAGACAACACGAAGCCTTCCTTCGAATTATCCTGGTATGTTTTTGACGGCTTTAAAGCTCATCCAAACGAGTGATCGTCATATTCATACTGGAGAACGCAAGTGACCTGCATGGCCATCTGGCGACTGTAGAGATCCCTCTTTTGCGACTCTTAGGCTGTGAATAATGCCAACTATATAAATATATAATGCACTGTATTCGCTACATTACCCTGATGAAAACTAAATAGCCACTTTGTATGTATGATTTGTATGATTGTATGTTTTTTGTTAATCTTTTTATTGTGTAGATGGAGTCATACCTAATAAACATGTAAACATCTTTTCTTTTTAGAATGATGTTATAAGTTGTGCCCAGCAGGTGGAGATGTTTGAGTCACAGCTTGCCTCCAGGATGGAGCAGCTGCAGGCCACGGTGCAGTCCAAGACAGCTGTTCCAACTGCTCAAGTCTATGTAAGTTGCATAAATTACAAGCCCCATGTGATAATTCAACAAAAGTGCTTATTAATTCAAGATTACTTTAAAAAGTGTATTTAAGGGTTATACAATTACACATTAGAATCTGTGTATCTGTTCATCACAATTAACCACTTTTAGACACATGGGATAAATAGAATCAAAATTAATCATAAATTATCTAAAAATTAGATTTACATATGTCTGCTTTTCAATATCTTAATATTAATTCATTTTTTATAAAACTGAAATCAATATTCAAATATTGAGAGGAAATCCAGCCATCTGGAATTTGATCTCACAACTCTGTGATTGAATTGTGCAAGCAAAATAATAAACATTTTTAAATCAACAAAATTAACTGGAATATGTTTTCTCTTTCAGCCACAGTTTATCAATCTCTCTCACCTGTGGAGTTGTTTTCAAGATGAGATGGTCCTGCTGAGTGTACTAAGTAACATTCTGGCTAGTCTTGAGCCATTTACAAAGGTATGATAACAGTTATGAGAAAAGTTGTATATTTCTGACTGATGAACTAGCTCTGACAATCAACATTTATAAATAACCTTATTTAATCAACACATAGGGTCATCGGGAAGTCTTTACAGATGAGATGCTCGCTCCATTTCTCACTGAGATTGATGTGTTGACAGATGAAGATAGAGTGAAAATGGTAAGGAGATTTGTGCCAAATTCAATTTGTTTACCAAATTGCATTGTATTATAGTTGTATTATATAATACAATTATTGTTATATAAAACAGATTAACATTGGGATGTCCTCCTGCTCTGCTTAATATTATTTAAAGATGTTCTCTACATGTGAATCAACTATTGATTGATTGATTCTACATGTAATATCTATAATAATTACCTACATATCAGCTTGCAACATTTGATCAATCTAAATGTAAATCTTGTTCATTTCATTTTGTTAGTCTGAAGGCTCAGAAAATCGAGTGAACCCATCAGAACTGAACAATGTGGAGTGGTTGTTTCCAGAAACTACCAAAAATTTTGAACGTTTGGTATTGCAGTACAAGGTAAGTTACAGTATAACTTAACACTTATCCTTGAAACTTGTCATAATAATCCTACATAATATAGTGAACTCGCACTCACCCATCAATTTGTGTCTTGTTGCTTATCATTCTATCATATAGAATATCAGTTTATCTATAAGAATATATAGTTGTCATTGACTGAATGGTTGATTGATTGTTTGATTGTGCCTGATGGAAATGTTAACGTTCTTTGTTTTACATTTGGGTTGCTGTTGCATACTTGACAGTTGAATATTGTTGAAATAAATTAAATAAAACTGTTATGTTGACAATTTAACGAATTTATTGTCATGACAAAATTCCTTACCATTTCTTTGAAGGCAACGCCAAGTAGAAATATTTTCGATTTGCAAACATGACAAATATCTCAAATATTATCTTATAATTATTATGTACCTTCATAAAGTGCTGCTTGGATGTATTTTGTGAAACTGTTGCCCAGGAATGGAGGCACCACCAGTGTCATAATGTACAATACAAAATGCGAATACATTTGGTGTATCTGCAACACCCTGTGAAATGGGAAACCTTGTTATTGGCAGTGATTGAGTAAATACCATATTTTTGTTATGTGCTTATCATCATCATTAATATCATTTTTAATTATCATCTCTTAGGGCTATTGTGGATGGTCTCTTGTGCAAAAGAATGTACTCCTTATCCCAGGCAACCCAGACATTGGTGTGATGAGGTACCAGAACAGACACTACGTGTTCTCATCAAAGCAGGCAGCCTACGAATTCGCCAACGATCCAGACACGTATATCATGATGGTGGCAGAGTGCGCTAAGAAAGCTCCTGAACTCATCCAGCTTCTGGAACTCCATGCTCAGTTTGCTACAATAACACCATATTCACAGGTATGGTTTTTACTATAGCATTCTATTCACAGGTACAGTATTTACTATAAAACCCTATCTATTTACAGCAATATCATTTACTATAACACCCTATTCACAAATATGGTATTTACTATAACCGGGGACCTAGAGATCTCCACGGTTCAGCGCACACACAGTGGCTGCAACCAGATTAGCCGACTGAGCTAAGCTGATCTCTCAATTTAAATATGTATTTCTTCAGAGGTAGATTATTTACTATACTGTTAGTTGGCTCAAAAATATGTAATTCTTACTTCTATTCTTATTATTATTATTGAGTCTTCCATCATTTATTGGTCATCTGTTGTATGTATCACATATTTTCAAAATATGTACATCATTTTTAAAGTAGTTTTATTCAAGTAGTAAATTTAGTTTATGTGGGTTGGATTTAAAAGTAAATATATTATTTATAATACTATCTACAGGGAAAAGATCAAGGCAAAATGATTGAGAAGCCAATTACTAAATGTGATGCTGGTATCCAGACGGAAGTTCATCCAATTGAATCAAACATCGTCAAGTCTTACGAATGGAATGAGTGGGAGTTAAGGAGAAAAGCTATCAAACTGGTCAGTAATTCCTTATTCATTATCATCTTAGCCATCATCATTGGCAAAAACACCCAATTAAATAGTGTAGTAACTTCTACATTTCTTCTTATTGTATTATGTAGACAATTTTTTCACTGTTTTGTTCATTTATTTTATGATGCGAGGCTTCCAAACTGTGTTACCCTTGTCAGAGACCTTTGAACCCTCAATGGGAAATCTCTGGTGCTACCACTGCTTCTAAATGATTATCAAGATGATGATTACACTATGCAACAGTAGTGCATTTTTGTATGCATTGTTTTTTTTGAATACGATAAAAACAAAATTGATCAGCTTGCTTCCTTCCTTCAGGCAAACTTACGGAATAAGGTGACTCACTCAGTTCAGACAAACCTTAGCAACTTACGGCGGGACAATGTGTCGCAGGTCTACCTACCAAAGTATGTAGCAGGAGTCTTCTTTATTTTATTATTCTTACTTAGTAAGCCGAAGGTTTAGGATAATCATAATACTGTAAGCCTATGCTCCTACAGTACACAATGCTAGAGCATCTGTGATGGTAATAGTAGTTGTGGTGAAGATGATAACGATGATGAGAATAATGATGATGATGAGAATAATGATGATGATGAGAATAATGATGGTGGTGGTGATGATGAAAATGGTGATGTTGAGAATGATGATGAGAATAAGGATGAGGAGAATAATGATGGTGACAAAGATGATGAGAATGATGATGGCAATGATGATGATGAAGATGATGGTAATCAAAATAATGAGCATGATGAAAAGAATGATGGTAATTATTAATAAAATGAGAATGATGAAATCAATGATTTTGATAATTTACACACCAATGATTTGATTGACACACTGGTTGCATATTGTTATTGTAGGGATACTGGATCTCAGACAAAGCAAAGCAGCGGCACAAATGTTCCACGCCCTCAGACGTTCCTTGCTGGTCTTCGCGGAGGAATGCGTAAAACAACCGTTATGACCAAAGTTGACCTAACACAAGATGTTGACCAGACTTAGCACATTTTTGCAGCTTAATATATGATTCTGAGATGTATTGTCAAGAATTTTAAAATATAAATATAAAGTGAATGAATCCTTTAGCATAACATGAATTAGATAATTACATTGTTTATTTTTTAATTTAATCTTATACAATAGTGAGTACTGTTATGTATTGCTTTTGTGGAAATAAACGACATTGAATGTTAATATTGACTACAGTTCTGGTGTCATTCAGCGATAGTGTCAGCATGTCTCCAACAAGTTGTCCTAAGTTCCAACACAAACTACCTCAGCCCCACAGAGACAGGATAGGAGTATTTTTGGTGTGAATCACCTACAGTCCAGACTTTTTTCCAGTAGTGTCCTTCTGGTGGTGATTGGGCAGTACACAAGACCAACAGCTTAAACGTCTCATTCGAAAGATGATTCTTATTCAATTAAACAGTTAGTCACATAAAAATCAACTGGACAGATCATTAGATAAAATGTTAAACTTTATTCAAATTTTTCATCTCAAAATAAATTATCCAACATAGAACACACAGGTGCTTACAGTATACAAAACAAAAAACTGAAATTTGTATGAATTTAGAAACAACTTAGGTCCGAAATCTTGTTGAAATCAAGAAAATTAACAATTTTATCCAGTAACATATTCCAGCTACATCCATTCTCTTTAAAAAAATATCTGAAACCCATAATTCCTTTGCCAGTGTTTTGGGAATGTGTTTGTACGGTAGGTATGTGTTACTAACTGGAAGGCTTTTATTGTGCAGTACAATAATAAATTGTAACAGAACTGCTACAATATATCCCAAGAAGTAGTCCTGGTCATGGTTCTTTACAAATTACAGGGAATTGCTATACTGGAGAAGGTGGGGGGGGGGGGAGAAAGCATTGCTTTATGTGGGAAAGGAAAAGAACTAAATATTAAATCATACATTTAAACATCATAAACTAACATCACCCACATCCAGACTTTTCAGTACATTTGTATTGTGGCCAACTATTTCCATTGAGGTCTCAAGAGCTATCATGCTTAACAACCTCAACCCCACCCCCATGCTAGTTCTTGCTCTCATGAATGAACTTGATCATTAATTATTCAACAAACAATACATAACAATACTCTACTCGGGGGCAGATCTAGGATTTGAAAGAGGGGGGTTCAAAATGTTTCCAAAAAACCCCAAATTGCAAGGGGGTCTGGGGTCCACCCCCTGACGAAATGAGCTTTCCCGACTTCCGAGGTGTCTTCTAATGGCCTTTAAGTTCTTCAAAATTCAAGGTTTTCCTTTTTCCACCTCTTGAAGAAGGTCAGGTAATTTTATCTCGTTCTTAGGCCTATACATACAGAAAAAAAATCAAGGACATAGGCACTATGTTATTATATTCCAACAATATTGAGTAGTTGGATACATAGTCTTTCTCCTTGGATCGATGAACTGATAGGCTTGAAGAACGCACTTTCGTACATAAATTATTACGTCGAACCAAAAACAGTGTTTTTAATTGTATATATAATTGAAGGCTAGTTGGGCTAAGCTTAGTTTGTCTGATCTGCCAACCTATGCCTAGGTAGGTAAGCATGCATTTTGTAAGCCAGGACCCAGTAGTATTATGTTACGTTTCTTCAGAGGGCGGTTCAGACGAACCTTGGATCCCCCACTGCTACTCTGTTTCCCTGTTCAAGTTTGTTTATTATTATTATATAAACTTATTATTATAAGTTCATATGTCCATTAAAACACATACCTTCACAAAGGCTTCTCTTTTTTGTGAACTTTGGATGGGCTTCTTTTGCAAATTAAAGAAGGGGGGGGGGGCTTGTTTTCAAAATGAATGCTCTAAATATTGGGAATTACTATTATAAAACAATAAATAGGGTCACTGCAACATCAATCTGTGTCATGGAGTGTATTAACTAGCATTAAATCACCTAAACTACTAAACCAAGTGTTTTTAATTTTGTTTCTTTGAAATTTATGAACAGTGTATTTACTGTACTATCTCAAAAAGAATCTCATGCTATCTTGAAAAGAAGCCCATGGGCTTGTTTTGAAGATGGGCCTCTTTTTGAGGCTACATTTGCAAATTAAAGAGGGGGGCTTTAATTCAGATGGGCTTCTTCTCGAGATTAAGCCCATTAGGCTTCTAATCAAGGTTTTACGGTATGGTATTACTTATCAGTACTCGGATTTAAGTGGACTTGTAGAGTGTATTATAGAAAGCCAAATCAAATCAAGTCTGCCAAATGCATCATGGTAGTTTAACTATGTATGGACTAATAGAATGTACTTTCAATTCTTGGACTGTGATGAATACAGCCATTGTTTTTATTCAGTCTTCTTTAAGTGCATCTTTATCATCTGATGGAATTCGTTGATATCCACCTTTTGTTTTCTTGCCTTTTGTTTCTTTCACCCTTGAGCCAGGTATTAATGTAGCAAAGATAATTACACCCATTAAAAATGTAAACAAGATGATTGGGGCCAGTATTCCATAAACAGGCCAAAGGGCAACATTCAAACTGAAATTGAAGAAAAGTATGTATTTACTACAAATCATGAACTGTTTGTCAACAACCAGATAAACCACTATATACAATCAGTGTCCAATAAGCATCTAAGTGATAACTTACCAAATTGAACCAAAGACAAAAGATGCAGTTGCTAATGGAATAGCTGAAGGGAAGTGACTCTCCCAGTCTTCAATTTTTTTTATCCAGGTGCATACAACAATCAGGTAAAACCCTATACAACAATTAACACCAACAAGAACACATCCGGTATACAGCCAACCCCTAAAAGAACAAAATATTGTAAACAAAATAAACATACAGCTTCTATTGAAAACTAATAAGGAAATTCAGGGCACAGTGCATCCCTTATTACTCATGGTCAGTACACAGGGGAACAGTTGCCTAATGTACTACTCTTCTCGACATGTGTATTAAGTTCCTCTACCTAACAAGCAAAAATGATATTAGCAGGTTTCAAACTTGGTTTCAAATCCGTTTTTGCTTCTGCACCATATTGTATTTTAATTACGTGGGTGATACATCAAAAACTACCCCAAATTTCCACTCAAAATCAGCAAAAAATAGGTGCGTAGAATCATAACTACTGCATATAATACACTGTTACATATTAAGAGATAGACCAAGGCTTTCAGTAATTTTCGGCAAAATATGCGCAGAAATCAGCCCTTATTTTCCGAAATGTGTGGGCGGATTTCTGGGGCTAATTTTTGCGCTGAGGATATATTCCTCGCGCTGGTCTTTTTTACAGCATGGCTTAAAAGTGCATTTGGGTAAAACACTTTGGTTTAACAGTACAGGTACTCTTGATTGTTTCCTTCAGTTGGAAAGTTAAGCCGTTGGTCCCAATGCCCATAATATCACATGTGCATTACTATAAATATTTAAATTTTAGTGTACGAAAAGAGTTGGTAACCACCACCTAATTGATGTACAGTACATGACAATTCAGAAATGAATATGAGAATAAATTCACCGTTAGGTTTTAGACATAAAATGTGCATAATTTGATTAACATTAAAAAAAGCTTACTTTTGCTTAATATTAAAAATTCTGGAATCCATTGAGCCTTGCATTTATACTTATTTCTACTCAGGTTGGTCCTTTCAATATGAAAGAGAAATATTTCACTTACCTTTTGATTCTGGGATCTGTTTGTAGTGTAAGGACAAATTCTGTATAATAGAAAATACAAAATAAAGCTACAAGCCAGAGTAGGTTCTGCAGATTGTAGGGTGACCTGTTCCTGGCTTCTTCTTCTTCCTTCTGCTTTTGAAGTTCAATTAGTCTTTCTGGGTCAATATTCTTGAATTTCTCAACATCTTACATTACAATAAAAAAAAAAAGATTTTCATTAACACTAACAGTGATGTGTCTAAGAGTCTTGGAGAGGCAGGGTTGGGGGGGGGGGAGTTGACACAATGATTAAGTGATGGGGTGTTATACTGTACTCGTAAAATATTTCAATGGAGGGGAGCACACCTTAGATACACCACTGTTCATTAACAATCTCAAGGCAGAGAAATATATGAATTATTTCGCCCAGGCCAGGTATTTCTATGAATATTTAGGCCCTATGCACATATAGGCCCTAATTTCATTTATTATACTCATTTCATTACTTTTGTCTTTTGAACCACAAAACAACATTAAAATTGTCTTTAACATTATTATTAAATTAATTAAACAACTTTCTAATACTTTTTAGGAAGGAGGCACATTCATACCATACGCTAGGTCTAGGCCTACACAAAAGTTATCACAGAGCCACACAATCCAGGCGTGTAGCCTAGGCTATGACTAGGCTATGTGGTCCCATAGAGAAAGAAAATAATGGTGGTTCCCCCAATTTTCCGGTTAGGCTAGATAAGCCTAGGATTTTTACGAGCAAATAGGAAGTTATATTCTGTTTGGCCAGACAAAATAAATTTACCTATTCCATACGCATTGATAAATGCTTCCGCAATTTTTCTTCGCCTAATATCAAATTCATCCTCATCTTTCTCTACATTTTCTAGCTGTATTTCATCGTAACTTTCTACGTTTTCTGCCATCTTGATCATATCAAACTGTCAAGCAGCAGACACTTTGAACTTTGAACTTTATTGAAACACTTTTTTGTATCAATGGCACACACCAAACGGTGGCGCATCCAAATAACTAGTACCATTTCACAAAATACAAAGAAAAGATACAAAAAAACAAATTTAAAATGATGGAAAAGTAAACATTAATGAGTACAATGAAAGGAATATCCAATGACCAAGAGATGGGCTGCCCAACTCGACAAGGCGGAGAATAGCCGAATGGAGCAGTCCAAATGTCAGCGAATTACTCAGCCATTGCACTTATTAAAGATGTACTGTCCCTTGCAAAAAACAAAAAACAAAATCATAAAAATAATTTTTGAAATTTACTTGACCATTTTGAAGTAACATAAAAATTATCAACTTGAACATAGAAATTAGTGTATTTAAAAAATGCTTACCTATAAAAACTATCATTTTACAGCGAAAAAAAAAATGATATTATCTTTATTATAATTTTCCAGTTAAAAACACATTTTTTTTAATTTAATATTTTCTATGCTCAAGTTTATAATTTGTATGTTACTGCAAAATAAGCAAGTTAATTTAAAAATTATTATTTTTATTTTTTTATTTTGGTCATTTTCAAGGGACAGTACATCTTTAAAGTCCATCAGTTCATTTGTTGGTCTTAAATTTGAAACACACCTAAAAAGGGTCCTTGTCATTTGAAGAATGACAACCATAGCTACCAAAAGTGACTAATAATAATTTTTTCTTCATTTCCTTCTTCTTTCTTTTCCTTTTCTCTTTCTTCCTCTTTTTTCTTCCCGCCCTTCTTTTTTTCCCTCCCCCCCCCCCATGACAAAGAGAAATTTAGGTGTGTACTAAAGTAATTATTAGTGATAACAATAAATAATGGCCTAATTAATAACAAACATCTTGATGACTACAAACTTAACTACTAATAGTGAGAAAAACTAAAGTACAGTTTAATTTGTTTGGGAGGGTAATGTAGACAGCATCAAAGATTTAATTGTCCATGCATTAGTTAAATATTCTTTTCAATGGAAATCAAAAATTTGTCCTATAATAATTATTATATTTTCTATATACACGCATCGATGCACATCATCAATATTCAACAACATGAATATGCATAACCTGTTGTTTTGCGCATGCAGAGTTCAGTTTATCGTTTGGATATCGTTGGATTTGGTTCTTGCCATTTAGTCAGAGATTTTTACAGGTAGGCTGTAATTTTGTCTATTTAGATTAATGCCAAAATTATAGGAATCCCTACCTAGATAATGATTAGCCTAACATATGCAAAATAAGGCTAGGCCAGGCCCTAGGCCTAGGCCTCTCTTAAGAATGCTTAGTTAGGCCAACCAAGGCTAGGCCCTAGCTTACCTTGTTAAGTTTGTGCGAGAGACAGGTGCGAGCTGAGAGTCTCTCGTGATGATACGTGGAGGTCAAAACCATCCATCTGTGACGAAGGACTAGCTAGGCCTAGAAAAATCAAGATGCGATTTGGTGGCATAATTTCTTTCCTTTAAAACCATTGGCCCAGGAAGGAAGCATGGAGATCTAGAATTTTTTTTTCAAACGGGGTTGGGGAGTGGGGGGAGTAGGTGGGTACAACATTTTCAGAATATTGTAGAAAGTGGGTAGTGCTATTTCAGTACAATACTACATAAAACAATACATTGATTATGTTTTGAAATTTAAAAATTTAGTGGCAAAACAGTAGGTGCATGCCCTCGTTCCATTTACTGGATACGCGCCTGGAAGCCATGATGAGGCATGTGGCTGGGCCAGGGATATACAGTAGCATCTGCCTTGCTGTGCTGATGCCAGAACATATAAACTCAATGTAATACAACAGAGAGAGGCCTCATTTTAAGTTTATTGTATTATTAATTTAATAATTTTCTTTAAAGGAACAGTTATGGAGTCTGAGGTGTCTGAATCAGCACGGCTTAATCTGAAAGAACCAAAATGGGACCAAAGTACGTATCTAGGTAGGGCGTTTCACTTTTTCACTGTCACCAACCCAATAAATCTGCTGCTGACTACCAAACAGCTTGATGATGCTAAGAATCTCCTGCAGCAGTACAGGTATGTTTATCTTGAGCGGAATTACAAATCAATTTTTGGCTTGTTTAATACTTGGTTTTAGCATTGATATTAACTTCTATAAGTATATGTATACACCTACCAATATCAAAGAGTGGTTTTGAAAATAGAACCAACAACATTTTTTTTTAATTTGACAATTATATTTTGTTGACAGTATTACACAGAAATTATCAAATTTTATTAACAAATGTTTATGACTGACAGGCCGACTGACATTCCATCTGAGTATATTATTATAATAAACTAAACATAGGATGGAGCTAAATTATTAATAAAAATTTGTTGCTGCTACATTTATGGTTTATTTTTTATTTGACTGGTTTTGTTTGATAATAGAATTACATGTACATGACTCTCTAACTACAGTACAGTATATAGGAAACATTGTCAAAGGCTAGAATGCATATCTATCAGGGATTCACATACTTATTTTTCGGCTGATTTTTAGTGCACTGCAGTCTTGTTTTTGTCATTACAGTCCTTTGTTGATGGCAATTCCAGTGCTAATAATATTTACAGTATATTGCAGTAGACTTTTGGATTGCTTTTACATATTATTTTATACAGTAATATCTAAAAGCAAGTTTGCTTTGATCTTATTAAAATTTTTTTTTTCTCCCCAAACTCAATAAAATATGTTATTTGTTGATTCTTATATTCAGGAAGAGTTTGTAAAATGACATTGTATTATTTTTTTTTTATTGGTATTTGTTTACATTGCAACCATTTTAATTGATTTTATTTTGTATAGTAATGTGTACTTTGTACCCTTACATTGTTTACCTTGTACCTTGCACCTTGTTTTTGTATTTACTTCATATAGGACATTGTTATGTATTAGCATAGCAAGAAAAATTACTAAATGATGATGATTAATGGGGTAAATGTCATCATTTCTCAAAACTATTTCTATATACTATTATAAACTAAAAAATGTTGGCACCAAACATAAAGTAACTCGCTTACACGTAAGATTAAACTGTCTATGTGTTACTCTACATACTAAGTGTGGTTACATAATTTGGTGCCTAAAAACTGGGAAAATTTGGGCAGTTCTGAGACGTTCAAGTGCATAAAGATTTTTTAAACGAAGAAAAAAAAAAGATTTTCCTTTTTTGTCTGACAAGTTGTGGCCAACAGGGTGCTTGGTCTTCCAAAGGAACAGGTGAGAAAATCTTTTTCCTATTTTAATTTTAAGTTGAAAGTTAAAACTTATTAAAAAAAGCAATTATTTGATTTTCTTTATTTTATAGGTTACTGTATATTTATTTAGTTGACAGAATTTAAACTTGACAGGTGTTTATTTTTCATTAAAATTCCAGCGAGTACAAGGAGCCAGCTGGAACGACTGAAGAACAATTATGGACAGCAAAGTACCGATACGACTCTGCCTTCCATCCAGACACCAAAGAAAAGATGGCTCTGATTGGTCGAATGTCTGCACAGGTCCCAATGAACATGACCATCACCGGCTGTATGTTGACATTTTATAGGTAAATAGAAGATTATTTAAAGACAGAACCACCACAAAATTTGCTGCAATCTCTGGTCAAGAGTGCCTGAAACCATGTCCAGACTCTGACTATCACATTTTTTGACAAAAAACTGTTGTATGCCCATATATAGTCATGATGTGCCTATATAAGGTCATGGTGTGATGTCATCATGACCATATTTATGCACATCACAAGTTTTTTGTAAAATCAAATTTAATAGCCTGAATAGGGCTTAAGCCATGAGAGGATGATCTAATGGTGATGATTTTTTATTATATTATTTGCCAACAATAAAGTACAAACAATTAAGCTATTAGGAGGATGATGGTGATAATAATGATGATGACGATGAGAACGATGCTATAAAATGGTAGTTAAGACGAGGAAAATGAAGACCGCTGGTGGTGATGATGCTAATGGTGATTCTCGAAAAGCACCGCTCTCAAATAGCGCCGCACCAAGCCAGACTTTCTTAGCTAAGCGCCGCTCTGGAATAAGCACCGTGGCACTTATTCAAGAGTTTATATTACCCTGTGTGTAATGAAACACTTTGAGAAACATGGTTTTAAATACAATGTATGCAGTGTTAAAATGAATAAGTCAATGAAGACACAAGCATTTCTCTATAAAAACGTTATTTATGATGACGTACGACCTATGATAGACCTACTGAACTACGGGAATACATAAGCTGTGTAATATGGGAACGGGCATTTTTTATAAGTGCCACTCTTGAATATGCGCCGCACTGAAGCCTCCAAAAATGTTATAAGCGCCGTGGCACTTGTTTCCAGCATTTACGGTAATAAGATGAGGAGGATTATGAAAAGCAGATGATAATGATAGTAATTAATAATGAATTGATAATGATGTTTGGTAGATAAGGTACTAGAAAGGCAGTGACAGAAGATGGTGATGGTGATGAAAAAAAAGGTAATGATGAAGATGGTGAAAATTAAATAATAAGAAAATATATAAAAGTAAGTAAATTATTTTTTTTATTCATACCAATATTACTTTTTGATTTTCAGGACTACTCCAGCTGTTGTATTTTGGCAGTGGATTAACCAATCTTTCAATGCAATCGTTAACTACACAAATCGTAGCGGTGATTCCCCCATTCCTGTAAAGTAAGACATAATATTTTGATTATTAATCCAATAATTTAATATAATTGACACTGTGAAAGAAAGCTCAGGTCAGACTTAATGTAACACAAAAAATGTTATATATCACTGATTTTTATTATCTATTTATTGAATAATAATATGGAAAGTTACTTTCCATATTTTCATCTTTTAATTGTGTTAAAGGATGCATTCATTTTGTTAATTTCATTCTGGTTTTTATTTAAAAATTGGACATTGCAGCTGTTGTAAATGTAAACATTCTGAAGCCTTTGTATTTTGAGCCTATGACATGAATATTTATGAAGTAATTAACATAAAATGGTTACAATCACGACAATGCATTAATGGACTTTAATTCGAAGTCTAGAGTGTAGCACATCTTGTTTTTGACTCATGTGCTAGGTTGGTGCTAATTGGGTTAACTATTTGCTGGTTGCTTATGTAGTGTGTACAGTATTTTCCAGATACTCTAATAAGTTGTTAAAAAAATATTAATAGTCATCTAACATCATTTTGATTTAACTTTGTTCGGCTTTCAGTACCCTAACGACATCGTATCTAATGGCAACTAGTGGAGCCGTTGCAACTGCCTTGATACTGAACAGTCAAGTAAAGGTAAGTTACTCAAGAATTATAAAGTGTGATAGTTGATTATGGTCTATCCAGCCCAGGGCCCCCTAAGTTGGTCAAAATAAAAAAGAAAAATTGGAGAAAAAAGAAATATATTCAAATTTAAGTGCGAGTTTGCCATTTCCGACCACCTAGAGTTTGTGGAAGTCCTTCCCCGGGCCCCCTCTATTTCCAATTCCAGGGTCTACAAACAAATCAAATATTGATTTTGTGTCAGCTCAAACACAAATTTGTCTTAAACTATGGAATACAACAAGTAAAAACTATAACTTTAACTAAAAATATTGCTGTTTCTCTTGCAGAATCTTCCAAAAATTGTTGGACGTTACGTCCCATTTGCTGCCGTAGCTGCTGCAAACTGCATCAATATACCAATGATGAGGCAAAGAGAAATAAATCTAGGGATTCCAGTGTTTGATATAAATGGTAATAGGCTTGGAGATTCCAAGATAGCAGCTAAATATGCCATCCTACAGGTCGTTATATCTCGAATTGGCATGGCATTACCTGGAATGGGTGAGTGTTGGCAATAATCACAATACAGTAGTACTCTTATTAAGGATAAGACACCTTCTAACTTGTACCTTACTTGTATTCTTGGGACGTCGTGAAGCATAAATGCTTATGTGGCCCACGTTTCTTCAAGTGATGATAACCCTTCGTAATGACGTAAATGTTGCTAGTACCAATCCTGTCCGCTTGTAAAGTCTGTTTCATTTAATTCTGTATCTTTTATAGAGGTAACAGCAAACTAAACTCTGTCATATTTCATGTGGGACCTTAAATAATTTTTTTTTTTAAATTTTATAAAATCTATTCTCCGTCCTCAGTGGGTTACACTTTAGTGGCTGATTAGGATGCACCAGTCGAGAGATAAAAAAAAGTGCCAATCAATTTGTTGATTGATGTTTATGATGGTGAGTGAGATGGAATAAGAGTACAGTAATTTATTTATGATATTTACAGAGATTGACATACTCTACTCTCCACTCAATGAATATACCAGTGCTCTTCTTATTTTCAGCTATACCCCCTCTGCTGATGGTAAGATTGGAGAAAGGTTCATTCCTCAAGCGATTTCCATTTATGAATGCACCAGTTCAAGTTGGTTTAGTTGGTTTATGGTGAGTATAATATTGAAAATTATTTACATTATATTATATTATACATATCATATATTTTTTATTATTTAATTAATTTATCAGTAATTGTTTAAAGATTTGATCATTAGTTTAGAGAGTGTATCAAAAAAAGAAAGAAGAGATTTTGCTTAGACATTGATTAGGCTTACATTTAAGTTTTCATAATAATTTTTCTCCCTGTTTTTCAGTTTGGTTTTTGCTACACCTCTATGCTGCGCACTCTTCCCACAAAAAAGGTAAACTATAATGATGATGAGAATGTTTTTTTTTTTGAACATATCTGAGAAACAACAGTCCTGTGCTATTTATGAAAAATGGTATCCTCCATCATCATCATACTATTTAGTCCAAATTTACTACCATTTAGGTGAGTCGAAAGGCCGAGCGGTTAGCAGGGGCGCCACAAGCTATAGCCATAATATCGGCGCTGGTTCGAACGGCACGCTTGCCTATGGTTCTGGTGGTAGAACAAGTCTTCTCAGATAAGGACTATAAACCGTAGGCCCAGTGTATACAATGGCTCGTGTGCACTATAAAGAGCCCAGTACATCCTTCGAGACAAGTAGGGGGATACCCCGGTGTACTGGAACAGACAGCCCCTGTGGTGGACGACGAGAGTTACTGGTACCGGGTTACCGGGTAGCACAGACACGAAGGAACCCTTAGGGGCGAAGAAAGTCATTGGTCGAGTTCCTAGTCCACATATCAAGCGCCCCGAGCATCTTATATTAGATGGATATGTGCGCAATATTAAACTACACTATTATTATTATTATGTTTGTTTTCCGCAGCTCTCTCTCTGTTACTAGATTGGAACCCGGTTTACGGAAAAGGATACGTGATGGCAATGATGAAATTGAACGTGTGTATTTCAACAAGGGGTTGTAATGACCACCCCTGATCATTACAATAGTATATTATAAAGACCATCACTGACCATGTGAACTTCACCAGAGTGTGTAATGACCGCATCCCATAAGCAGCTAAATTAATGTAATACTTCTCTGCAACTTATTGATATTAGGAAAGGGAGCACAGACTTAATTGTAACTTTCAGAAGTTTTTAAAAAATTGAATCTTACCTGGGCTTTGCCAGATACGATCATGGTTCTTTATCTCTGCAAGACTCGGTACATGGTCCACGTAATTTTTCGGTTCAGGTACCGTCCGCTTACAAACTTAATTTAATTTTCTAAGTTTGATAATTAATTAAAATAATTAAATTTTAGTAATTAATGTGTGATTTTAATTGGTATTTATTTTGTTGGTGCATTTATTTCTAGCTACATACCGTATATGCTCGAATTAACGCCACGGCGCTTATAACATTTTGGGAGGCTTCAGTGCGGCACTTATTCGAGAGCGGTGCTTATAAAAAAAATTTGGCGTGGCGCTTTCTGTGCCCATTCCCATTTTAGCCATTTCACGTATTCCCATAGGCATATCAAAGGTCCTGTCATTGTAAATAAATGTTTATAAAGAAGTGCTTGTGTCTTCATTGTGTTTATTTATTAACACTTTATACATTGTATTTAAAACCCTGTTTCTCAAAGTGTTGCATTACACGCAGGATAATATAAACTCTTGATTAAGTACCACAGGGAGCGATAAAAATCATGTTTGGGACGCTTATTCAAGAGGGCGCTTATTTGAGCACTTACGGTAATGTGTTTAGTTGCACCTTAACAAAAAGACATAACTAACTCAACTGGTCCATAATATTTGTATGTGTATTGTTGTTTGTGTTTTCATGGGGGAATGGTGAAGGTGTTTTGTGTGTGTAATCTTAAGGCAAACATCAATCATATATTTCACAGTACATGTTATACAGTATATTCTTTGGTTTTTTTTCTTTGTTCTTACAATATCCTTATTTGTGTGTGGTTTGTATGTTTTGTTTTCTATTATTATCTATATTAGTGTTGAGTGTATTGAACACAAATTCATTAATTTTCACTAAAACTGTTATAGTATTAATAGGCCTATATTTATCCATAAAGTTAATCAGTTGCCAAACTATATGCAAATATAATTTGTATGTAACTATGTTGCATATAATTTTCAATATTATTCCAAGATTCTATATTTCTTACATGTCATCGCATGGCATCCATGTTGTTGGGCGTCTTATACAGCTGATATATTTATTGGTTAAATATTAGTCCTATACATTAAGATTTAACTTCATTTTTGAACTTCATTTTTGTTTTTATTCATTGCCCTGTAAATTCTATGGTTCCTTATTATATTTAGAAGACACGTATCTGATACCACTGATATTTCTACTTGTTGCAGGATGCCTGTGACGCAATAAATTGTTCATTTTCTTCAAGACGGCCTACCTAATTCCCTTAAGGGCTGATCCAGCCTGTTAAGTGAGTAGGGGTTGGCATGAATTTGCGAGTGGAGCGAGTTTTGATTTAGCATGAGAATGTCCTGATAAGACTTAAAAGATGTTTTTTCACAAAAAACACACCCCCTCTAAATCCACCACTGCTAACCATCAATAGCAGAAACCATTTAAACATACTTTATGAAATGAACTAGGCCTCCCGTAGTGTACAGTTCGTGATTGGAGGTCTTGATCGTTTTTGTCTTGATTCTTGATAAGCCCATGGAAACAGTTTAGGTTTGTGGGAAGGAGAGGGGTACCAGAATGTTTGATTTTGCAGAGACAATTGTCAAGTTTGTGATTTTGGTTATAAAGCCAAAATGATTATTGCAGTTATTATGACTAGGCATATTGCAGTATTATAACCAAAAGTTATTATTATTACAATTCCGTTGACTGATGCAATATCGTTATAATGCTATAAATAATATGCTTAAAAATGCATTCTAGGTGTGAATATGAAGGTTAAGTTTGCAGAGCAATATAAGTATATTATTACAGTAATTGTGTTATATCGTAGTGAAGCTGTAGCCTATATTAGCTTGGGGATTAATATACTAACCATGGCCCAAAAATGATTGATTAAAGCGTTCCATGACTAGGCCCCGTGGGTGAACAGTGGTTCCATACATCCGACTCTCGACTTTAACAAATAAAGAATAATGTTCAGCGGCTGTGGAATGACAGAGCAGTTTACTATGTTACCATACGTACTGAGCAATAATAAACTCATTCATAGCATACACTGCCGGTATTTTATACGTGACAAAAAGAAAAACAATTATGGATCTCAAACAGGAAACAAAACTTTAGAAAGGAACAAAAAATAAAAATAAAAAAGCCCCAGAAATATTAGAACGAGTGACCTTTTTCCTCGTGTACCTTTTCTGTATTTGCCATTTGTTCCCGTGTACCATTTCTCCCCTGTGTCTTCACTTACAGCGTGTCTCTTCTCTTGGTGTCCATTCTTCCCCGTGTACCCATTTGTTTGTGTTTTGTCATTTTACACAAAGTAACGTAAACTTCTACATCGGCCTATGTCTCGAGTAATTTACGATTTCAGACGCCGTTGTAAAAGAGTGATCATGCAATTAATAATAATAAAATAATAATTCTGGATTTATATAGCGCCTCACGTTGACACAACCTCGAGGCGCTTAACAACAACAGAGAAGAATAAAAATTAAGTTCAAATGATTGGTTTGATGATTATAAATAAATGTTATTATTACAATGCCTGGTAATTGGAACCATTTCAAGGCCTGTTACTTTCCTATTCATCCCAAAGTCTTTCATTTTTCTTTCCCAATTGACGACATTAACAGTATGCTATAAGATAGACTTATATTTGTATTTTATTAGCACTGTATTAATTATTATTGTTATTACAGTATATTATTTTTGAAACGGGGGTGTGATAGTTCCGTAGAGTATCCGGTCAGAGCCCTGTCAGATAATAAGTTGGATTACTCTGGATTTGGTTTGAGCTTGTCATTTGCCAGAGCGTGGAGCTATCTTAGGCCTATAAGAAATACGGTTCAGTATTTTCAGGCCTGTAGCATTTTGATTTCTTTTTCTTCATTCCATAATCGTTTGGTTAATGCTTTGGGTTTGTTTGTTTTTTTTTTTTTAGATTGGTAAATACTATAACACACAATTTTATTTTTGAGAGTACAGTACGTGTAAAAGACAATCGTTTCGACTGTTCAGTTGTCGAAGACAAGAGAACTGTTTCCTTAATGAAGGGGGTGCCAATTATGGCGTGGTTGATTACTAATTTGGCTGATTTTCTCGAACTATCTGCCCACCCAAAATGTTGTAGGCCCTGAATCAACTTGAAATCTTTAATTGGCATACCCACCTATATACACTATTCCTAAATCTAATAATGACATTGAAATATTTTAATCGGATTTTAGATGATTTACTTTTGAATCAAATAATTAATATATTGATGATTCATTAAAGTAGCAATAAAGAAAGAAAGAAAGTTAACTCGAATACTGTACTGTCTTTTTTGTTCATTCTTATTTTAGTTGGTCTGTGGTACGCCCTCTACAGATCTATTGGAGTTTGCTAAACTAATAATGCAACAATGAGATTGGCTGTATTTCAAGTGCCAATAAAACAACAACAATTTGACCTCAGACGTTGCAAATAATTATAGTGATGCTATGAAGTTCTAGAAAGATTGTAATATTGTAGTTTATTTTATTCATATCCTTTGGTCTATCGGAAATTATATACTGGTATATACAGTACTGTATACTGTATATACATACTTACATATATGTAAGTATATATAGAAATATATAAATATACAGTCTTTGTCATATGTATATATATATATATATATATATATATATACTGTCTCTTATATATATATATATATATATATATATATATACACACACACACACACACATATATATATATATATATATATATATATATATATATATAGGCTTATGGGTGTGTCTGCTGTATATTTATTTCAGAAAGTACATATAAAATGTAAAAAATTGAAAAATCATTGAAGGCTGACTTCGGAACACAAATTTATTAAAATATAACAAAATAATAATAATAATAATATCTCGTTCTTATATAGCGCTTAATGCCTTAACAAAGCCTCTAAGCGCTTCACATTGTGATCAAGGGGATATTTCGATAACTCCTGCTATCTTTATCAATGTTAAAGTAGGGAAACTTGGAAGATCTTACACATACATAAAGAATAATAAATGGTATTAACCGATCAAAACCAATCAGTTGATTGGACTACAATATAGAAGTTTGGTGACAAGTTAATGAGCGGATTAAGTACAGTTAAACCATGATGGATGTCGGCAAAATAGAATTGATTATGCTACGTTTGTTTTCTTTTCTTTGTATTTTAGTTATTGTGTGTGCCACCGTTCTGAAGGTGAAGTGTCAATAAATAAATATGTACTAGATTATTGGCGGTGCCATTGAGCCAGCTTAAAGTCAGGCTCCGGAGGAAAAAAAATTTTTGATATGTTGTAGAACTGATTTTTCTAAGACAGAAAAAAGTTGTTTGACGAAAAACTGGGGAACGGTGAA
>NW_022705543.1:3964481-3966070 GCF_011630105.1 Anneissia japonica
GTTTTTCGTCAAACAACTTTTTTTCTGTCTTAGAAAAATCAGTTCTACAACATATCAAAAAATTGTTTCCTCCGGAGCCTGACTTTAATGCTAATACTTTAATTGCGAGTGATTGTGATTAATATGTATGTATATGTATATGTATATATATATATATATATATATATGTTAGGAGTGTGCGGGTGGGCGCGCGCGTGCACTGTGCGAGAACCGTTTATGGAGAGGGGCACTGTACCGGACTGATGCATCAGGTCGAGTGAGCTTTTGAATTTATACGCCTCGTTCATGCCAAACGTGTAATTAAAGAGTCCTTAAACGGGTTAGGCCCTATAAATATTATAGAAATTGCGTGGTGTTCATTTTGTGTAGAAAGTATAGATAAGATGCAAAGCTTAAACAATCGGTGTAGGAACTGTATTCCAGGGAGAGATGCTGATAAGGAATGCATTTTTAGGCGTTTCTATTCAAGGCTAGACTGTCCGAGGGGGATAAGGTTCCTTGTTTCAGCCTTTTGTCATTTTAACCTTCTCACCTTTTTCATTAGAAATCACTGACACGTGAATGTAAACTGTAGTTAAACAATCAATTATATAACCCAAATAAGACATCATTGGCATGAAGTTGGTCACCGAAATCCTTTGAATTTATGACTGGCCTCTTTAAAGAAAGTTAATAGGTAATTTTATTAGCACCAATTTATTTCATAGCCCGTTTGAGTTAAGAATCATTTAATTTGTGCTACATCAAAATGCGTTTATGTCTTGGTTTAGGTGCACTCGAATAATTCGTTTGCCGAATTCTGTTACTACCACTTATGGAAATTTACAGTTCTTTCTTCGTAAAGGTGTTTAAGTTGTCAACTTCATATTTTATGATTTGGCAGCAATATTGGGTTAATTCTCTAGGTTTTATAATGCAGTATCATTATGGCTAGTCTAAACTATAGGGTCTGTGCCTAAACAATCGTTGCTATTACGACCTTGGATGCAGTTTAGTATAGAATTGTGACCGTTTTTTGAGTGTTATGCCTACCTGCTCGCTGTGTGTTTACCTGCGCAGTCTGGAGTAGTTTTTTTTTTTTTTTTATCCAACCATGGATATCAAATCATGTTGCGCGCCCTTTTTCTCATAGGCCTACTGCCATATACCTTTTTTTCAATCACCCTAATAACAGTAGCAGACTCTCAAAAGTACTTTCAGTCCTTCTGAGATGGAGTGACTCTACATTTTATTTGTTGTTGCTTTATTTAGATGACCATGGAGGTATATTTTTATACCTCCATGAGATGACAGTGTATTTTCCACTGCAGTAACCCGTTGGCGAGATTGCTTTTCCGCCACCAAACTAACAATTGATTCAGTACGGCAATGTCCCCATTCCCATAGGCCTAATTAGGCCTATACAAACCAAAAGATGCTTTTAAGTCCTAAGATAAGTCGAGTCGTGATGTGTTTATGAATGAATAGGCAATATGCTTACGGTTTTAGTGTTGAGAAATTACGAGGTTTGAATAACTACAGTAAAGTCATGACAGCCTACCAATCATGAAGTTTTGATTAATTCTTCCTGCTTGAATCACTCTACACAG
>NW_022705543.1:3966313-3972067 GCF_011630105.1 Anneissia japonica
CGCGTATTTTATTATCAATTCTCAACAAAGATACTAGATATAAAAACAAACTGGAATAGACACCCAGACAGTGACATCTGTCTCTTATACACATCTAGATGTATATATATACATACATATATATATATATATATAACAACCAGTAAAATTTTGCCCAAGCTCAGTTTTCTTATTTTTTGGCCGATTTCAGGCTCAAATTGTTCTTATTTTGTTCTTATTTTACACAATTTTCAAACATACTGTAGAAAATTATTATTGTACAGCAGTATACACTGTACTGGAATGTAGGAAAAATGGCCCCAGAAAAAAACTGCCCCTGAGACATAGGCCCCAGAAAAAAGGCGCTAGTAAAAATGGCCCGAAATGATGGGTACAGTAAGTACAGTCACACACACAAGTACAAATATTTTTTTGTTGTTCTAGTTTTTTTTAAAATAAAAATCTCATTTGACAGTTTTACCTCAGCCTCAATTTGTTCTTATTTTGTTCTTACTTTTTAAGAAATTTCAGCCTCAGTGTTCTTATAAAATGTGTTCTTATAAAAAAAAAGTGTATAGAAATAGATCGATCGTACAGGCCCTATCATCTGGTATAGTAACATGATAGGCATATTAGCTTTGAGCCACTCTCTAAGGACGAATAGACAAAGAAGACATTACGTTAATGACGTAATAGTAATTTCGAGAAACATATTTCAGTGATATTAAATGCAAAATACATTAATATAGCAATAAAATAACGGTCATTTTTTATTACCCTTGTTCTCGTAATGGTCATGGATAAAAAACTTATCGATGTATCTTGGCTACGTCCCCGTGAATCAAGCTTACTTAGGCCTACTGTTTGATCGTAGTCATCCAAGTACCGTTAACCACTGATAAAAGTGTACGATTTGTATTATTTATTTAGCAATCATGAATAACTGTATTACTCATCAAATATTTCTGGTCGTAGGCCCTACATTACTTTTATTAGATTTAAGTCATATCCTTATATATTAATACTATATTCTTGGTTTCTTCTCTTGATACGCAGTGAGGAGAGCCCCTCGAGAGTAGATCTATTTTGGGCAATCATGCCACATGACAACGATATATTTTTATGTGTTTTTTTATGGCGTAATGAAATGAATGGAATAACTTTACCAGTCTTTAAAAATAAAATTAAAAAGGAATATTTATCATTGTACCATCATTAACGAAGTTTTTCTCCTTTTTGTTTCACCTATTTTTTTTTCTCTTTCCATGTAGTCATGATGAGACAAGTTCTACTTTAAACCATGATTCCAATGATAGTATAATTTTCTTATTATTTTACTTAACTTTCCCCATTTTTTGTATTGTTTACCATTGATTGTACTGTTTACCATCATCATTGAATAAATGTTTATTTGAATTTCATTTGAATTTGAATGAAATTCGGGATTGGTCGCTATTAGATTGCTCACCTGTCCTTCACTTTCCGTCACCGGTAACTAACTTTATCTAATTGTATAAATGAATGTGAATGCTATAAAAGCCTTATTTATTACCGTTATTACTGTATTAAACTTTCGGTGTACAACTGTAGGCCTATACCGCCTCAGTACTGTCGGTCTCTGGCCACATGACGGTATAGGACTATTATACCGGTCTGTATTTAGTCCGGCGCGAGGTAACAGATACATTAGTTAAATTATTTTAATTGATGTTTATATTGTAACAATAAGTAATTAATTAATCAAAACTAAAAAATAAAAAAAATAAAAATATTAAGTTGATAGCCTCAACCAGCATAACTGACTAAAATAGCAGAAACCTTTTTGACCGATAGCGGGAAATGCCGGGATATTGTGTTGTGCTATGATTTTTATTTTTTTTAATTTTTTTAATTTAAGCTTGACGAGACCAAGGTCATGACGAATACCGGCGTGATTACATTTACTTACCTAGCTTTTCGCCCATTAATTTCCGATTCCAGTGACGTGACAATGTGACGCTATGAGCCAATTGGCCTACCATGTTTCAACAGTGAACTGACAGCGCCACCTAGCGGACTCTAACTTACTTTGAAAACAACTACGGTACCGTATTTGCTCATAAAGTATGGATATCTACAAAGATACTAGAAATACAAGATAGAGTTCTCCACAAAAAAAAAGTGTTCCACCGTGTTCCACCGAAATGCATGGTGGGAATACGAAAAATGGGGCGCCCCCTACAGCTGGATCTAAAAAAAACATGTGCCAAACTTTCGTTACCCAGTCGTCGCGTATTTTATTATCAATTCTCAACAAAGATACTAGATATAAAAATAAACTGGAATAGACACCCAGACAGTGACATCGGTGAATACATAACCTCCTTGGTGGCGGTAGAAATCGTTGCTATTATCCAAATAATACACAAAACAATTAAAGCATAATCACTGTCTCTTATACACATCTAGATGTGTATAACCGGACGCATTCTTAGTGAAAAAGTTTTCCTCCATTAGTGGAAAAGGAAGGGCGCCTTTTGCGTCTGGATATACTTAGCAACGGAAGGGCGCCCTGTACGTTGGGCACGAAGTATAGGAAACTTGCATAGTTAAAAGAAGGGCGCCGCCTACGTTGGGCACGTCTTCCGCCTCATTTTTACAATGCGAGAACTCTATCTTGTATTTCTAGTATCTTTGATATCTATAACGAAATATAACACACACACATGTTGTAGGTAATGTGATATAATGTACTGATTGAATTAAATTATCACCCTGCGCGAAGGTGTTAACGGTTGTTTTCGGTGCACATGCTGATTTATAGAATCTGTTTTGACTCATGCGGCTAATGATGACAAACATGACTACTACAACCATGGAAAAAGTGGTAAATGATGGACACAATAATGATGGTGTGTTTATTTAAAATGTATAAAGATGGCGAGAAAACACGATGATGAAGGCTATGCGTAATTAAATATTTTACCACAATGTAAAATTTGTAAACGTAACCTCAAATCGAAGGAAACAAAACTGAGAAAATAGCAATATTTTCTTTGAAGTACCGCTGTAATTTGAGTAGTTATGTCAATAGATGTACTGACCATTAGTAGTTTGACCCATGGAGTGACCTTCTGAATGCTGTAGTGCCGGCCGCGCGTATAGAGAGTACATTGGTATAGAATTATATAACAAGAATACTGATTCGAACTGTCTGATGCGAAGTGACAGTTGATCATTGGATCTCACCGAAGTTCTCACGCTGTACTCCGAATTTCTTAATTAGAAAATGATTATTCTCTATCCGAATAACCAGCACTGTTGTCGCACAAGGCCCGACCACATTGAAGGATGGCGTGGTGCGCAGTCCCACCCCTACTGCGCTTTAAGCAGCGCTCCACTTCGTGTCAATACAATACGTGATATGACGAGAGTGTTAATAATTTCAAGTTACCAACTGACATGATGCAGCGGCCTGTTCCGGTCATCGACACAGTCGCGAAAATTACACTAATTTATCCGTTCGGTGCGATCATTATTTCGTTAACACCATTCGATGCTAAAGTTGCTGAGCGAGCAGCGTCTCACTACTGAATCATTACACCTGTTAAGCAGGTATTGTCCGAAATTATTGATAATAAAGTTTGACAAGGCGCTCGTTTGTAAAAGTGCAAATTGAGTTTATCCAAACAGCACCCCCTATCGACAAACCAAAGAATAGCTTTGTTCCTCTCGGTTAGCGAAAGTGTTTGTGACAGTTACAAGTTTCTGCCCTTTCGCCTACTCAAATAAGACCGGGCAGGGAAGCCGTCGGCAATTAACTAAACGTGCTTCAATGCCAATCAGGTTTGCAGAGGGAGTGAATACTCATAACGCAACAGCAAATTTTTCTTCGTGTGAAGGCTTTTAGCCACATCCACTATCGCAGCATTCAATTGGTGTTGACATGAAATCTGCAAAGTTAATATCAGAATCATCAAGACCACAAAAAAGCAATTTGCTCCCAAGACCAATAACAAAAAAACAAAATCCCTTCACTCGACACCATTAAAAAACCATCGGACGCAGACGAACAGACATCTCGGAAGGAATAAGTAAGACGAGAAATTCAGGATTAGTGAAGGTACTTTTTCAGCCGGTTAATTGACAAACAAGACCTCATTCCCACAAGCACTCGATCAGCTAATAGCTAATTCATTCTTTTATGACAGGTAGTAACAGACGGATCGTTGGTATTGTTTATGCTGGCGTTTGGTAAAGACAGTACTAATGCGGCCTGAACATGCCAAGGGAGACTCGTTGCCACAATTGCTATTAAACGATCCGTGTCGGTAGTCTACTTAACAGGTGACGAGGAGGGAAATGCAAATAATGAGAAAAAATACCATTACAGGCTCTCCTATTAGTCATCGTATCTATGTCAAACAAGATAGATAAAGCTCAGGGGAATTAGGTGCAGTTTTAGTGAACAGAGAACGAGTATTTACGTTGATAGTATTAGGTAATAGTGTTAATCCTTCAATCACACACGAATACTACCGTATATGGTAATGATTGGAATAATTTTGGTATAATGCTTTTTTGGGAGTTTATGAAGAATATTGAAATAATTTTGGGAACCATACGATTATTAGGCTTATCATCTCCATACTACCAACACCAGTCATTATCATCATCATCATCATCATAGTGATCATCATCTTCATCATTATCGTCATTAATTACCGTATCACAATATCATAATTAATATCAGTGTCATCATCATTACCTCATCATCGGCGTATTCATCTCCTTCGGCCAACCGTCACATCTAACTTCAATGTAGGCCTTTATAACCATAATAATTAAGTCAATATCGTATACATTTTGTTGTCGCCTCTTATTAGTCTTTATTATTGCTATTTATTAACCGATTGTATTGCTTTTGGATGACAATAAAATAAGTTTATTATTAAGTTGTTATTAATAATATCACGGCTTATAGAGATTTCCACAATGATGGATAAAGAGATTAGTTCTCTAGTTTGTTGGGTAATAAAAAGAAACACACAGACAAGGCATTTACTTAAGCACGTATAAATTCTAAACAATAAGACAGACACACAAAAGCAAGTTGTGATAATTTACGAGAGCATTACACAATCACTGATAATAACTCCTCTGGGCAAAGATTAAGAATCTATATGACGAAATTGCAAATAGAAAACGCCTCGAATTATAATAGGAACTTTAGCAGTGCCCATCCATCGCTTAGCAGATACCCCTTCAGAACAAAATCCTAAATTGGCTACAATATCCTGTTTAGAAAACTGACATTGAAAAAGCGAGAAACTTTCAACGCCGACAAATGTTTCATCATTAATATCATTAAGCTGTCTTAGCGAATCTCCTCCCTTAAATAAATGCTTCCGAATCGAGATCCTTTTACAAACAGTGGTGACTCTAACGATGATGAAATACAAACAGGAATCTATGAATAGGCCATGTCTAGAGTAGTGGATAATGCCTGCCGAAACCAATTTAAGCTACACACCATCAACGCCAACGAACGCCGCATCCAATAAAGATGGTCCCGGAATTCTGTCAAAGTTAAATACTCTTAACCTACTTCTGCGACTTCTCCCCTTCCTCTTTAAAAGGCAACTTTTCGAAAATAATTACAGAACTCATGTTATTCATTTTGCCTTTGTTGTTATGATTATGAATAAATACAAGACACTCGCCAATGGTTCTGGTTTATACAGATAGACAAAGATAAGGTTTAGACCTGTTGATTTGTATTTTGAGTTATAGGCC
>NW_022705543.1:3972176-3982047 GCF_011630105.1 Anneissia japonica
TAATAAATCAAGATAGCCGTTAACACTGTTAAATTATATAATAATCACCAAAGGGAGGTAAATACAGTGTTAGAATAAAGGACATAATAATACATCGTGTAGCATACGGTACCGTAGCTTCCAACGAATGTAGTCCTGTAAATAAATGAATAAAGAAATTGTGTAATAAAATGTATATATATAACGATAATAAAACTTGCACTTAATTATGATCTCTATAAGCGTATAATGTTCAAAGAAGTTTTGATTTGAAGAAGTCGTATAATCTAAATTCTTACATGGACAATAATATTATATAGACAATAATATGTCAATTTTAGGTTTTTTTTTCTTAAATCATTATTTTATATAATTTATATACTGTAGGCCTATATCTGCTTTTTTCTGATATTATTATTTTTATTATTATTAATTTTTTCTTTTTTAATTTAATTAATTTGTTTATGTTAAAGATCAAGTTTAATTTTTATACTTATTTTATTTTTTTATACTTCTAATTGTATGTACTGAGGGTCCCAATTGATCAGCTCACGCTGGATGGACCACCCTCACAAAATATTGTTGAAATAAAATAAAACAAAGTTCAAAGTACAATTTTTGCTCCTACTTTGACCTGCGCAATTTTCCCTAGTGAATAACTTCATCATTAATACCCTTCCAATACTCATTACTAAATCATTAGGTTTGATATCTTACTGATTAAATACAAAAGGTCGTCGTTTAAGATGACCAGTTGATAATTCTACTTAACGGCATAACGCTACTTAATTATTGTTGCTAGGCTACCTTATGACACAATTAAAATAATGTACGGCCTCAATATTTCCGGTAATCCACCATTGATCTTGGAATAATTAGCAGTTCTTGTATTGATAATGCTTTACGTGCTAACGATTAACATAATCTGTCAATTATGGAACGCCAAAACTGCAACCTTTAACACTTCAATGATTACATTAATCATTGAAGTGTTGAAGGTTGCCCTTTTGGCGTTCCATAGCCAATTTAGGCATTCGATTCTGTCCTCTTCCCTTGTTTAGTGTAGTGCCTTTCCGGTATTTAATGGTAAGGAAGTGTGGTGGCCTGGTTCACTCGTTTTACTAGAGTTAGTTCATACTTTGAACCAGAGAATTTCGTATCTGTTTCATGAACTTTGAGGGATGTTATGAGAACCTGTGCGGAGCTGTTGCATTTATCTCCTCATCGTAATTGTTCCGATATTGGTATTCGTGGTTCAACAGAAAGAACGAAAGCAAAAACGGGTTTATTGAATTGAATTATCTTTTCATCCAATTTTATTGCAGTAACATTGATAAGTTGTTTCATCGTGTTTTATATTCACCTATGATAAGCGCAATAATTTACATTTACAAAAACAAGCATGTTTAATTGACGACAGTTTGGAAATATGCTGCGAGATATATAGGTCAGATTAAAGATAGGTTTATTTCTTGATATAAATCAACACTCTCATCCAAATGATTTATCGTTAATGTAAAACGCTCAACGAATCATTTCACAGCCACGTGACTAGACTATTTTGAATCTCTTTTCGTCTGCTAGGAGAGTAATATTTCTTTATAATTTTTCATTGGCAGCTTATCTAGGGATAGAAGTAGACAAACTGTGCTCGTTCACATTGGAATAATGTAAACGCGTTTATGAGGTTCACCGCAGTATTTTCCCTGTGATTAACTTGAAACAGACGCGAACTAACACGAAATGACGCAAAAGTTGGCAGATGCGGTGTTTCTTTGCGTACAGTATGACTTCATTTTTCGCAATAGGGCGAACGACACAATAGTGGGACTACGGGGTGGAATCAATCTTGAGTTGTGTGCATTCGAAGAGTACTGCAGTCTGAACCATATCTAACTAAATTGGGAGTGGTGATTTAAGCTGTGTTATTCCGTGCATCCCAAAGTTAGCAAATACAACCCATTACCACTGGGGTGGAAGATGTCACGGAAGATGTACAACTTAAATATATTATCAAAGTGAAGCGCCACTTCATAAATGATGACTTATCACCGTTTATATAATTGGCATGAGTTTTACCATTTTTTAACGCCCTTTCCGAGAAAAGACAGACCGAGTACTCGGAGATGAAGAGCGAGACTGGAAGTAGTCATAAATCATAGGGCTATAGTTCCTGATTTGTAGGTCAAATCGTCCCTTTACCAACTTGTCCCTCATAAACTCGCCACAGGAAAATTCTTCTAAAACCCCCAAATCTCGACCTTCATTTAACATTATTGCCTCATATGGAAATAAATGTTAGATTAGGCTTGTTTTAATTCGAATTAATAACAAAAGTCTACAAAAAAAAACCCAAAAAAAAAAACCACATTTATATTGTACAGTATACCTGTCACTTAATAAAAATCACATTCAATTATTTTATTATCTATTATTGGCATGCTTTAAGTTATAAACTGATTGAAAATTAAGTTAATGTTTGATGGGTTACGTAGGCTGTCACAAGGCATCAATTTAATTCATTTTGATTTTGGAAAATGTAGGTTAAACATGTTACAGTTTATCCAGTTTGTTATATTCCTTATGGTGTTGTAGTTTACAGTTACTTGTGCATTCACTGCAACGAGGTTTGGTATATTCCGTATGGTCGTGTAGTTTACTTCGAGCTTTAGTTGAAACGTTAAGGCACACTGTTGCACATTACACCTAAGCATATAATACATGTCTAGACCGGACCCAACGTTTAAATCGAAATAATATCACTTTCCTAGAATTATTGTTTAAATTGTTTGTGTTTGTTTTCGTGGATTAAAACATTCGACCAGCGAGTTTTCTTCTTCTTTTTTAAGTGAAAAACTCATTAGGCCAATAGTTGGCTGGCGTTTTTTTTTTCTGACAAATACAATCAAAGTTCGATAGTCTTATTGACTATGTTCTTATATAATTGAATAAAACGTTGTCTTGTTACATTAAAAGCTGCGTATCCTGGTAAGTTATATTGATATCCCGGTACATTGCTCCAAGATAGGACATAGTCTACATCCGTGCAATAAGATAACCAAATGCCAAGAGAAAATATTAGGAATGTTGTAATCAATTTGTAGAAGCTTTACATCTGTACTCCGGACAATGACTCATTAAAATCCGTGCTCTGCCCAGGCCATCCACCGTGTGAATAGGATGCACTATTTGGCTTTTCATTTACTTAAATTTGTTTATCATCTGAAAATGTACGTATCATTTTCGGACAATTTACCGATGTCGTAAATTAGGGCTATCCATTAGCAGATGATTTTTCTGCCTTTCTGTTCAGACGCTCCATTTTTATGAGAAACGATACTTCGTACGGTAGTTCCCTAAACATAAAAACGTCTCCCAGCAAAAAATAAGTTAGCAGCCATCTATCACGAGAGGGCGGTGCTCGTTATCGTTAGAACTATCATCATACTCTTTAAGTTAGAATCATAAACTGAATATCCGCACTAAAAGCCACAATTTTACCACTTTAATTATAGATATTTATTATTAATATTATTTTTATTATCATTGCCGTCTCCTAAACCGTGTTACAGCTTATCCAATTCCATTGGCAAATAATCTTCGGTGGGGATTTTCAAAATTCGTTTGAACTAATATGATCACTGTATAGGCCTAAACCACTTTTTCGTTTATAATTATGTACCACATAGACCTAATTATGTCTGTATAAATATTCTGTATCATAATTGATTCTGTATTCATTTTGTGTGGACAGAAACAATTCTGTATCGTTATTATTTGTCCCACTAGTTATTCTGTCTACACAGATTTGTACCACATATTTTTTTGACACAAAACTCTTTTAACATAGCTTGCCTAATTATATCTGTCCCCGTTCAATGCTTTTTTATTAAACATAAAACACAGCCCCAAACCGCGCCCCGTATTCCTGACAAACGCAAGTTTCGACGCATCAAAACATATTTACAAGAGGAACTCTCTTGCGTTAAGCTGTCTTTACTTCCGATCGACAAGACCCGTGTAGACCTTACAAGTAATTATCAAGTAATTCGATGTCTTTTCAACGCTTTGCACATTTACCCACCATCGGCAATATACTTCACTCAGGTGGATTCCAAGGTAAAACATGTTTGCCAGATGGACCCGTCAGAAGAGTTAAACTTTTCAAGGACCAAGATTTAGAAGATTGCTCTTTAAATTTTCGGGTTTTAGCTTAAGTATAGTAGGGAGTTATAGTAACATCTCTCGGGCTTCAGCAACCAGGCTGTAGGAAATCCGAATATAGGCCTATTTAATATCTTTATTTCTCTGTGGATGATGGTGTTTTTTATAATTACTTTTAGAATATTCTTATAGTTTTAATAGTTACAGTATCCGGTAATTCTTCACAAAGTTATTGAAATCGGCACGTTTCATCTTCATTTTTCATTTGAACATTGGATGAGAAATTAACGTTAGATTATTGTTATCTGAAAGTACTGTAAGATTTATGACGTTAGTAGGAATACATAGTGCCCCTTTCTCAGGACGGCCAACCGGTGCCAGGCCTACCAGAATAGGCCTGTCTGCCATCTTTTAAACTGACAAAATCCTTTTAGATTTTATTGTTTTGACACCGAATTTAATGTAAATAATGAGCTACGTGTGTATTGCTGATAATTTTATATCTTTACCTCTGCTTAATGGCATGTGCCGCATAAGGCCTCTATAATTTTATATAAATTTAATTAAATTAGTTTATCTTGTTGCCCACCATCCTATGGAAAGCTAGTCTGCAATTAATTTTACATTTCAATTGATGGGTTTCTCTTTGTTCAAAGTTATTTTAGTGTTTTCTTTGTATTTTTTATCTCTTCCTTTGATGAAATAAATGAAAATGAGATGACTGCGTGCGCATAATTATTTTCTTTCGTTCAAGTCCTTTTTCTTGTATTGATGTCATATTTTAATTACCAATTGTATGTTCATAATAATCATAGGCTATGTTTGGTTTTTGTAGGCCTATTTTATATATTGCATTGTGAAACTTATAATTATATTATTCATATGATTGTTTTTTTCTTTTTATTTTTACAAATTTATTTTTAAAAGTTTACAGTTTTCCAATTATATTTTAATGTTGATGTCGCATAAACAGTGAACCAATTACAGAAATATTTAAACAAGAAATATTTTCTTCTGTAACTTATTCAATTTGTGTATACAGCTACTTCCTCCAAATTTATCCTATGTGTACATTTTGTTATCGTATTTAAGTTAGCTGTTTCAATTAATAAATCTGTAACTGTATTTTCCTATAGATCAATAAATATAGCCCTATGCTTATAAAAAATATATTAGCATATTCAAAGCACAATTACTCAAATCAAGCTCAGACACACTGTCAACATAATTTGACCATAAACTGTTTCTTCCTTGATGTCATCTTGTTGGCAACGGGAAGGACACGATAAACATTTATTACACTACTTGTCAGTGGATACCAGGAAACAGGGCTAAGTGGGAATGACGATGTCATGGCAACACTTCGACGCGCGAAGGACAGATCGCGATGACAGATAACCTAGTATACCGGAAATACTGGAGGGTGTGAACCAATTAAACACCGGGCTGGCGATCCTCAACTCATGCTGAAAGTGTTTTTCCATGACAAGTGAACGCTGGATTGGGTTTTGTTACCAGTATACCACCTCAGTGATTATACAATGACGTTTTTTCAAGTGTGTTCTTTTTAACGAAATGTAAAAATAAGCCGTTTATGAATAATGCCTTAACGAATAAACACTGGATTGGGATTTGTCACCAGTATACGAACTCCGTGATGAATGACCGTGTTGTCAAAATTGTGAAAACGCTTTTAACGAAATGTTACAAAGTCGTTATTGAAAATGCCGTAACGAGAACACTATTTTGATAAGATTCCGTAAACTGTAACCCGTTGAACAAAATTTAAGCTCATCAAGCAACTTAAAACAAAACAGAAATAAATCATATTGGTAATTAAAAACAAGTGTCAGATTCATCAACCATGTATGTTATAAGTCCTAGAGATACAATTCAAAGGTATACCTCAATGCTTAGTGGCTGCAGGTGTAGGCCTAATATCTATTTTTATATATCCTCATACGATGCAAATGTAATGCAGATACGAAGCATTTAACAAACAGGTGAAATACTGTCGATCTTTTTTTTTATAACATTTCAAATTATCGCATGATGATAAAATTAGTGCTAAAGAAAGTTGTGAAATTAAACGTCTTTTTAGCACCTCTACCAGATACAAAGTTAACAAAAGGAGATGTCGAATGCTGAAGCATCTGCCTTATTATCATCGATGCAGATATATTACCATAGTTTTTACGAGATATATCTTATCACTTAAGCACATGTTTTAAGTTTAAGTATTCCTTGTAGAGTAGATTTAAGTCTGCAGCCATTTAGCAAGCGTTACTCTGCTTTACGACGCAGTAGCATTTCATTGATTTACAGGAGCAAAGTAATTCAACCAATGTATTTTTCTCTCACCTAGGGTGTGGAGTATGTATAGCATTCGCCGTGTTTTACTCGTCCTTTGGGGGTTCCAACCGGTAAAATTGATTGTTCGCCAGGCTAACTGTCACAACTAATACTCATGATGTGTACTACTAGACTACTTCAAACACAGGCTATGTATACCGATACTGTATGTGTGTATAGGATTTTACTTAACACAGTTTTTTTTATTGATTACCTGAGCGAATATGAGGTAAAATATTTGGCCCATGGAGCAGGTAACGAGGCTAGCGCATGTACCATACATTCCACACAATGTAACACAAATAAATCCTCGCTCAAGCGTTCATTAAAATTGTATCGGTATCAACTACAGTAAATAAATGTCATCATTATCATCAGCACTTTCAGCACTAACAACTTATGAGCCCGGAAATGGATTTTGTTACATCTGACCCTTGACCACGATCTGTGGTCTGACCTAAACAAATCAATACCAAGAATTTGGCCCACTAGAATTATGAACTTTTGTTTTACTGTACTAACAATTTTTTCTCTATTTCTGTCCATGTTGCATGGAATCACTGCTCCGTTCATGTTTTCAACGTGGCCTAGTTATGATTAAACTATAAAATGACATATGATGCATTTCAGTGATATCGACTTCCCTGATATATAATACACGTATTCAATTGAAGCAATCGAAACACTAGTATATCATTGGCCTGTCTATGAATTCTGCCAAGTGGTTGTTTTGGTTTTACAGCACCATTGAATGCAGTATGAATTATGAAAACATTTCTTATAATGAATATAAAAAAATTATAATAGGCCCATATCCGTGATTCTTAACTTTTAATAGTTTGTTTTAATCCGAATTTTAAAACTTAATAATATATGCAGGTTGTAATTTATATTACACGTTTTTTATAAGAACCAGTAAAAGTTTTCCCAGGCTCAGCGTTCGTATTTTTTTTTTCCGATTTCAGGCTCAAAATGTTATTAATTTGTTAATGCACAGTAGTATATTACCGTACTGTACTGTATTATGAAGGGTATGTCAAACGGCAAACCTACTGAACATAGGTACAGGTAAGATTTGTTCGTTTTTCTATTTTTTAAAAACAAAAACCTTATTTGACATTTTATCTCAGTCTCAATGTTCTTATTTTGTTCTTGTACTACACCCAAGTGTGATGTCTTTTGAAGTAGGCCTATGGTCTTTCGTCGTCTTCTTTATTAGCTGATCGTCATGGAATAAATTGAGAAAGATATGGAAATTAAGTAAGGCCTTCAATTCTGGCGCAATTACAACAAAGAATAGTATTATCTAATTTAAGTTATCTTCTTGGTAATAAATAAATCATACCGGTACAGGCCCTATCCTGATTTTTAAAGAAATTATTTTAATTGGTTTTCTGGGAAAAAATTGTGAAATGTATTTTGCATCTTTAGTATTTTTCATCATCCATAATAATTTTTCTCATTTTTGTTTCTCTCTGACATCCTTCTCCATAATTGGTCTACGACTGTTTATCTGTTTATTTATTTATACATTACAACATTTTAGGATAAAGAAAACAACGATCGAGGAATCTCCGAGGCAGAAAAGAACAAACATTAGCAAAAACAAGAAAAAAGTAAAACAAAAGAAACACACACAATAAAGACAATTATACAAACTACATAAAAAACAAAAGCAGATAGTAAATATTTAAAAAGAAATTAGTTCAATAATTAAAAAAATACAGGCCTACAATTTAAGGGTTTTTTGCAATAGGCCTACATACAATAATTATTAAAAGCATATAGGCCTAATCAATAAATTTTTTACAATTCATTGAAATTTTTAATTCTAACTGATGATATTATTATCATCATCATCATCATCATCATCATCGTCGTCGTCGTCATCATCGTCATCATCGTCATCATTATCTTTGTTATTATTTTTAAGTCATTTATTAGACCTATTATTAGGACTAATTAGACCTCTAAGATTATTATTCGCTATTATCAGGCCAAGTATAATCTTAATTAGGGTTATTATTTTTAGACGTATTATTAATATTATAGACAATATGCTATGATATAAATGTATCATATATTTATACGTGCATTAATGATACTGACGTAACAGACGATGAATGATGCCTTAGACGTATACTTAGGCCTATAACATAGTGGAAAGATGAACATGGATAAATCATTCGATATTATCAAGGATCAATATCGTCCGAATGACGCCATCCATATTTCGTAGCAGCTATGGATCGTGAATATTTCTAAAGAGAGTTTATTGACAAGATAATATATGTCACATTAATCTCCCATTGGAACTTCAATCAAAATTCAAATTCTATATTCAGTAGATTTATTTACAGTGTCATCTAAGCCCGAACGTCATAAACCCGGCCACCAATTAAACTCAGACATGCCAGCATTAATCAACCAATCCAATGGGGACTTTCTAATTTGATAGATAATTTGGTGCAAACAAAAGGGGTGTAATATTAATGGAGTGGATTAATTCGGGGTTTAGCGTTTAAGGTACCTTTGCATCGGGTCGTCAATCATTGGCAAGTCAATATGATGGGCTTGTATCCACCAAGCCTCGACATTTCGATGCTGAGTGGCTAGCTTGGATAAGGCCTGCCTGAGTAAGTTCCTGTCAACTACTGTTGATTGATGGATGCTCTTGGTTTTTTAGGATGCCCACTATATATGTACTCAATTGACCGAATTCGGTGAATTTAAACTTAATAAACAATATGTTTAACAGTTGAATGATTTTATTGCTAGTAAGTAGGTGATGAATGCTTCACAACTGACTGACGACATCTAATTTTTCTAATATGAACTTTTATGATTGTGTTGATCAAACTACGCAATTGTAATTGCTCGATAAAAATGACTAAAATTTGTTTTTCTTGTTTGTTTTTCCTAAATTACTGGATAGTCACACGTAACTCATTTTCAGCTAAAATCATAAACTTTTTGGCGAATGTATTCGTGTTTTTCAACAAAATTACCTATTTTTCTGAATGGTGAATAAGGTTTTACTGGTTAGTCCAAATAATTTAATATATGCCTGTTAAAAAGAAGGAATCCATAATAGAAAAAGGCTTACCGCCCGTTAAACTTAAACATCAATAGGCCAACCTGTAAGTCTATAAAGTGCAGATGAATAAGCTTACAAACCTAATGTTTTGTAAGCCGAAGAAAACCATGGTCTGGTCGATAATTTCTTTGAAAATAGATACGGTAAGTGTTCTATCTATAGTCCACATGACTCGTTCCTATAATTCCTTGTTTCAACGCCTTTATATATATATATGTATATATATATATATATATATATATAATATATATACACACACGGTTTTCAATTTGTAATAGA
>NW_022705543.1:3982323-3990076 GCF_011630105.1 Anneissia japonica
ATACGGCGGGGGATAGTTTTTACCATATTGTAGTTAAGTTGTAGTTAAGCATAACCTTGAGCCATAATTCCTGTCCCCGAAACCTTGACTCAGAAGTACCGGGTTGGTGTCCGGCGGGGGATAGTTTTCCACCAAAGTTTTAACTGTTGTTTGTTTTCTTTGTTGTACTGTGCTGGTTACTTTTTGTTGTTGTTATGTATTTGCAGGACCATATTGTAAAACAGCGGTAAGATCTCGTCTGTATATGTTATCCTGCCTAAAGATGTTTTAAATAAAATAAAATAAATAATATATATATATATACATACATAATATTAGATCGATTTATAAGGTGCAAATAAATACATATACTGTATATATATAGGATATATATATGCCTATACAGTACATATATACATAAATGTATATATAGCCATATACGGTATATGTATATATATACATTGATTATTTCTTCTCCATGATTAGCTTCCACTGGTCCCATTGGAAAGTAGATTAAATTATTATTAATATTTTAGTTCTCATTACTGTACTTTAATGTTTGATGTATAAATATATACACTTCAAGTAACTTTCTTTCCCATTACTCATACCTAATAAATTTCGAAACGGACCGCAGCTCAACTGCTCTAATTTTCCTTGTATGTAAATCACAATCATTTTGAAATTCATAATTTCTCGATAACCTCATTTCTTTATTGGCCCAACTCACATATTTGATCGTGTTTTCCTCATCATCAGAGAGTTAAAGCTCATCACGTCCACCCGCAATAAATCAAGAGATTGGTTAAGCTAGCGATCAAAATTAAAAAGATATAAAATTATTTGCTTGCCTCATTTGCCCATCTATTAAACTGATGAATATACGGAATTGTCATTACCGCGTTCTTCACACAACGCTAAACACACAATGGGAGAAAATACTCCGAGAAACAGTTTGAGGCACAATTTCAACTGTATTAGTAAGCCAAAGGAGTTCACTTTATATGTATTATTAAGTACGAATTAGTGTCTTAGAAAGAATAAAGTACGTGAAGAAAACCCCAGTTTATATCATGATTGAAGAGTTGCGCTCATTATTTTAACTAGGCCTGTAGTAACATACGTGAATTTAAAAAGAATCGCTGCAAAATGACATGTATTGATGACTGAGAAACTTACTTATGTCAGATGGTTGTACTACAGAGAAAAAGACTTAGGCCTAAATCAATCTTAACAGTCCACGATATGCGTATAGCTATTACATTTACATTAATACTGTAATAGAAAGGAAAAAAATGAGTGAATTTCGTAACACGCATACTGGTAACTTAAATTCGAGGTTTGAGTCGGAGTTTGATAAAGACCCTGAGACTACCAATACGGTAGAGCCGACTAGTACTACCACTGTAAACTTCTTGATTCGACATTGAAATTCTTGCAGAAACGATTGATAATTTTCAGTGCAGCTGGTGTGAAAATCCCATGTGGAGTGCAATACAAATGTAATTATAATCATATGATCCTGAACAATTAGCTCCACCAGGAAAGATAATATTTGAATACTTACAACATTAACATCGTTCGAAGTTTCACAACTGACAGCAACAAAAACAAACACTTGAATTAGTTCAGGGCAATGTGGACGATCGCGGGCGTTTGTAATAATTACTTACACACTGTGTGTTCTTCCATATCATGGGAAATAAACCGACTCGATGTTATCTCATCACCTGATTAATTCGTTGCGAATTAATTCAACAACGGCACAAGAGGTTAACACATGTTGAAAACTTGTCTCAAAAATGAATTAATTAAACATGATCGCCACAGGGGTGTCGGTTACCTTCGCCTTAACAGTTGCATCCATCTTTGATGACCTACGGGACACATTCGTGCAAGAGATCCCTAGCGCGCACGCGCATACGCTAGCGAGAATTGGACATCAAGAAATTGGACATCAAATATTAGTATAAAATTGTTTAAACTAAACGAACTGTGTTACGTTTAAGTTTGCTTTCCAACCACTGGGTCCTGGGATCGGGAATCCCGAGAAGGTAATTTTTATCTCACGAATAAAAATAATCCGGAATGCAAACAGTTCCAATTGTTACTACGTCTAGAATGAGGCTATTTGAATCATTAATATTATAGAAACTCCATACATATAACCGTCGAGTCCCTTCGATGTGCGAATCTTTAGGGAAATGTACGCGACTGAGCTTTGTTATAGGCCTACACGTAATGACAAATAAAGTTTATCCATCGATACTCATACATCTTTAGATATACATTCCAGTATAACTTTATTGAAAAGAAACATACGTTAATATTATCACACTAACGAATGATGTTTAATTCATGAATGAAAGTAGAGATAGAAAATATTAAATATTTTAGGCTAACCCATTCAAAGATACAAGCATAGCTATATTTACACTCTAGTATAGGCTTATGCCATATAAGTTCATATGCGAAATTACTTATCATAAGAATCTGCGTTTCCATAAATTTATCGATGCAAAGTTCGTAATCGATTTCAAAAATTAATGTTACATGGCGGATGATTGGTCATAGACATATGGACAGTTCCTTCTGTAGCCGACGAATACAAATTGTAGACCACTGAGGCGTTTCATCGAGGTTCATCCTAGGGGATGGGTGCGAATCGGCTATTTCTCTCTGCGTTGAGAATATTGTAGATCGATACGTCAGGATATTTGATGGTTGAAGCGATCAACAGATAATTCTTTCTCTGTTAGGCTGATCCTTCTAGCGTTTAATGCGCTTGGTATCAATATGGTATCAGTACCATCAGATGACATCAATTACCCACAAATTTTAATGAGCCACTAATGATGATACTGGAGAGAGTATTCGTTATCTGGGGACGTCCATCACTATGGTGCTTAGGGCTCAATCACAGATCACTTGGCTCAAAATAAACTGTTCCCATGCCGGTGTCTATACGTGGTTAGCGGAGCAGTGGCAGCAGTACCTACTACCCAACGTGTTATATAAGCCTACAGTACTGTATTTATATTAAATTTAGTAAAGATTCCATTTAGATTTCGTGTATATTATTTTGATACGACTGGCCTCTCGTGAAGCAATGAAACATTTGTTGCAAATGTATTTTAAATGTGACAATTTAGATTTCAAAGGCACAGTGGAAAAAAAATTCTTTATAAATAAATACCGTTTAAAATAACTGTAGATAAACATCTGAAAAAATCTTCAATATATTATTGTCAACATTTGCTTTATTTCTGATTTGATTACCGGTATTAATGAAGAAATATCAGAAGTTTCAACAAAAATATGAAAGTTTTTCTGCTTTGCTTAACACTTCAAATATAGAGCTTTCATTAATAATATTTTCGTTGCTATATTGCCTTTGATTATTCAACGATAATAATTATCATTTTTATCAAAAGCATATGTCTACTGCATCACGAGTGTAGAAGTTGTCTTATGCAGTAGGCTACTACAGAATCAAACTGTTTACAACATCAAAATCATTTACAACAAAACTCCGGATGACGGCATTTTAGTTTCATGGGAATGACCACGTCGTAGCCCTCAAATTGATATGAGATCGTTAATCGCTAGTATTTAGTCGCCAACACAACACATCTATATTATAACTTTAATTAAATGCAACACATTGTGTGCGAAGAACAGATAAGCCTAATCATGAATAAATAGGAGTTTTAACCATGGGATATCTAGGCCTATCAGAATATATAACAATATAAATTTCAAACCACTCATTTAAATAAAATACCAGTTATTATTACCTTAATTTTTATAGGATCTGTTTCTATAAGGCATTGGCCTACAGACCTTATTGAATATAAAAATCTGAAACTTCTCTGCTTGAAGAAATATTATATAAAATCCTATTATTTAACAAGGAAACTCAACAAGAATTACGTTGTTGCTATGCTTTTATATACTTTGGAAATCAAACTTATGAAAACGATTATTTTAGAAGCATATATAAAGAATATTGTCCTGATTGGAATGGCAAGCATAGGCTGTTCGGCTTTGAAAGATCGTAAATAAACCCAGGCCCAGACACTAGACGTCTCATATTATATACACATCAGTATTTACAAATAGTACGGTAGGCCGCCTAGGCATAAAAATTGTTCATAACTCATGTTTTTCTATCCGAGTGTAGTGTGTTTGATACCATCTCCTCAACTTCGCTTTCTGCGCACGAGTCATCTGAATGTGTTTCTGTCATATTTACGCGTTCGGTTGTTGATGATCCTTCGTCATTCGAGTCTGTTTCGGAACCACAGTTGATTACTGTTCCATTTAAATGAATTGAAACTTGGGTTCCGTTTCCGTCATCTGAGTCAACGTTCTCGGCGTTCGACGGATTCATCGCTGAAACGTCAGCGCTCAGTTCGTCTAAATCACGTTTTAACTTAGCTCGTCTGTTCTGGAACCACGTAATAACCTGGGCATTGGTAAGACCTAATGATGAAGCAATCTCGTCTCTGTCTGCTGGAGTGAGGTATTTCTGATACAAGAATCGCCTTTCGAGTTCAAAGATTTGTTGGTTTGTAAATGCGGTTCTTGATTTGCGTTTTTTTCGTGGCGGCTGACGTGCGAACAACGTAATCGCGTCCCTCTTCCCGTGCGTAGCAGCAGCTATGAATAAAGAAAGACAGATATATATATATTATGTAACGATGAAAGTGCTTCAAATTAATCATAAAGATTACGAGGAACAGTTGCACATTGTCAAGAGACCAACAAGAATAGCGTAACTCATTTAATACAAAAATCACTTATCAAATTAATTAATATAGCAATATTTCAATTTCAACACAAATGGAATTTGTATACATTCACATACAGTGCACCATTTGTGAAATATAAAATATGATCAAAACATAATTGAATCAGATCCCTTTTAAACAATTCATTCATTCATTCATTCGTTATTTATTTTATTTAGGCCTACTTTCTCTTTGAAAAAGTGCAACATTTTATAATCATGGTGAAGAAAAAAAACATTCTGTTCCGCGTGATATTTTTTCTGGTTAAATATGCCTGACTGATGATAGATTCACTCATGCTTTTTCGTTATCTTACGTGACAACAACGACCGGGTTAAAATGGCCTAACATTTACTTTAACAACACACACCCGTGACAGCCAAACTTTTTAAAAATAGCCTTTGAAAATCGGAACTGCGCTTCCAAACTTGTTAAACGCAATCAAAATTATTTAACTAGACAAATTTTTGGTTTGGACAGTAAATTTAGACGGAGTTTACATGTACGGGCACTCTCGTCTTGATTGTCCGAGGATAAACATGTCAATCATAAAGTCTGTACAATTACTGATGTAATTTAGGGAAACATTTCGTACGTTTTTCGGACGGAAATATCTTCTTTTTTTTTTTAATGGAAGGTCTTGTTAGCCTCTCTGTCCAGTCACGGTATACCGCAAAGTACAATCATCTTCATAATAAATGATCAAAATTAAGCAGGGACACATCTTTCCTCTGTTTATTCATCAAACACATAGTTTAAACTCTGGTGAACTTCTTAGAAAAAAGTTTGTAAAAAGACGGTACTTGTCTAACCACGAAGGAATCACTCAACATAAATATCAAACGTAGCCCTCTGTGCTTCAAAGTGTGGCCGCAAAGAAACACAGATTAATTATATTTTTTCCACGTGCTCTCCATATGAAATTAAAGGTTTGTAAAGGAGACCAATAGGTAATTAATTGGACTGAACTGGGAAAGACGGAAATCAAAACTCGAGGCGGTCGTCCTTTGTTCAATATGTAATTGTTTTATCCCCATTTTAATTGGCCAATTTGATCCAATTTTGAATTTTTTTTTTTATAGCTGCCTGGATAATTACAAAAAATTATTTTTGATCGACCTTCCCGTACCGTCACTTTTGTATCATCTATCTGGGTGTGGACTTCCGATTTTTGATATAGAATGTCCGAAATTTTGTCAGGTTGGTGGAGGCGTAAAGAGTAAACGAAGCAGGAGCGTATGATTCACTGTCGTTAAGTCAATCAAGAAGCTTAGCAATAAATTAAGTTTAAATTCACACTTAGAAATACCATACCTGTTTTGTGTTGGAGTTTGTCAGTCGTTTTAGATACGTGTTTATATCTGAAGATTATTTCGAGTTTTTCGAATGAATCATTACCATAATGACAGTAGGCCTACATACTCTTCAGGTCTAGACGATGGTATTAATGTAGAAATATGCCTATTATTTATATTTCCTTTATTGTTTTTTTTCTACTTCAAGAGCCACTAATCACTTAATCCATCACTAGCCGAATAATAATAGGCATAAAATATTTAACAATAACAAGAATATGCCATGTAAGACTAATAATGACATTAATAATAATATTATTAATAACAAAATAACACTCCTAAACTCTTAACAATATTAATATATAATACATCTTACATAAAGTCGCAACTGGCAACCGTTGCTATCATAATATAAAAAGAATAATTTCGTTTGCACTTCACTATAAGAGTTGTCTTTTAGCTCAACGAGTTTATAATTTCATCCTTCTAACCAAAAATTTACATCATTATAAAACTCTTCACTCAGCCTGACTGCAACCCATTCATAATGACCTGGTACTTATGCTTCGGTATACCCCATTCATGGTTTCAGTTCTAGACGATGGAGTTGGTGTAGAAATATTGTATTTTCTTTATTATTTTTTTTTTAACTTTTAGAGCCACTAATCACTTAATCCATCACTAGCCTAATAATAATAGGCATAAAATAATTGGAAGTTAACCATAACAAGAATAGGCCTATGTCATGTATGTCTAATAATGACATGAATAATAATAATAATAATAATAACAAAATAATACTCCTAAATTCTTAACAATTATAGGCCTATATACCGTAATACATCTTTAAAGTCGTAACCGGCAACGGTTGCTATCATATAAAAAGAATTTCGTTTGTACCTCATTATAAGACTTGTCTTTTAGCTCAACGAGTTTATAATTTCATCTTTCTAACCAAAACTTTACATCATTATAGAACTCTTCACTCAGCCTGACTCAGCCAGCCTCCACCCCTGCAACCCAATCATAATGACCTGGTACTTAGGCATACGTACCCAATTCATGGTTGTGTGTATTCACCGCAGTGTCATTAAAATAATAAACTGTCATTATTAATGACGTGAGAGAATTGAGTTAATTACAACAGGCTTAGCATCAGTTGTTGAGGGTTGTTGGATTGTATGTATCCAATTTAAGTAGTGAATAGCAGTATTACTTATGCTTATTTTCATTTCATTTTGCTTGTAATTCGTTAAAATTATAATCAAAACGTTTTTTATTATTAAAAAAAATTCAAAAACTTTTATTTGTCCAAACTATCTGATATTTAATTCCAAAAATTACTATTCTTATTAAAAATGTTCATTATTATTTTTATTTAAAAAAATGTTTTTATCTGATATTCGATAAAAAAAAATCAAAAACTTTTATTTGTCCAAATTATTATCTGATATTTAATTGTTAAACTGAATGCTTAAAGGTTTCCAGATATGCTTTATCTTCAAGACCATACTTTTATGTTAGTGTTTGTTACGACAAATATATATATATATATATATAAAACAATGATATTTATATAAAAAATGATAAATATATATCTTCAAGACCATACTTTTATGTTAGGGTTTGTTACGACAAATATATATATATATATATAAAACAATGATATTTATATAAAAAATGATA
>NW_022705543.1:3990103-3991662 GCF_011630105.1 Anneissia japonica
ATATAGTTGTGTACGTGCGTGTATACCTAAAACATGCTATATAAAAAACATAATGTTATAACTGCCTATTAATAACTGTGGCAGTATTTAGCCAATTATGTTAGGTTGATGGTTTAAGATTTTGGTAATTTGAAATGATAAACACGTTGAGGGCATTGATAGATTTAAAGGCCACTCTATGGTGGGGTCATGGGTCAGATACAACAGAAGCTCTTTAAGGATGATGAATTACTAACAGCTACCTGCTCACATCGCGATTGACAATCCTTCAACGCTCCAATTACAACCTCTGACAGACGCGACACCATTCTCACATTCTGACGACAAATAAATTTTCGTTAAAAACGAAAAATGTTTCTCGACTATGATAAATTTAATTCGTTAAGTAGTTATACAGAAGATAAATTTAAGTTAAATAATTGTAGACTCGGAAAGACATAACTTCGTTTCCATCTAGATATCCAAGAGGAAAAATATCCTTAAGAATTATTCCATAGAGGATATTTTAATATTTGGATTGACATAGACCTAGAGTAACATACCGTACGGTATGGAACGGTACAGTATGCCAGAATGCCGATAAATCAACAATCATATTCTTGGATATGATGTTTATATATTATATTCCTAATGGAGTTTAATTCCAAACCAAAGTATATTTTAATACAATTATGTAATATAATTGAAGATGAGAAAAGGATTGATGAAAGAAAATTCTGTTAAGCACATAGTATATTTATTTTGTGTTCAGTATATTAATTCCAACCAGAGACACTGCCTTATTTCATGTGTTCCAGCTTCGGGAATTCGAAACGGAGTGTCACTAAACGCATTGTACTCCGTATAGTGTTTTTTAGGCCTCGATAATAAATTCGTCTGTATCTCAATACAGTCAAAAGTTGCTTTCTGACCGACACCTTCCACAACAGATTGTTCAAGACAACTCTTCGTAAATGAAGCATATAAATTAGGATACGATTTGTACCAAATTCAGGATCCATTGATATGTTTTAAGAATGTATCTTATTTTAAAAAATGGCATTTTATAGGCCAATCATTATTGTACAATGTTACTGTTACTTTTACGGTACAATGACTGATATTGAGTCTATATATTTTATATATATGAAAACTGAAAACAAAAAGTTTAAAAAAAGAAGTAAAGAAAAATGATGAAAAGGCCTATATCAAAACATATTGATATATACAGTACATGTTTTGAAAATTGTCTTTACTGACAAAAGAGAGAGAAAAAAACCAGAAGACCCTGAAAAAAGAGAATATTAATGAGGCTCACTAAATAGGCCTATATACAACACATTATATATTGTTGCTATAGTTTGAAGATCAGTGTAAAGAAAAGATTATGAAATGCAATGTATTAAAACTTGATGAGATAGGCCTATTGTTGATTAAAAGTGGTAGTTCACTACAAAAGGGAAAAAATGTTTTAAGAAAGCAACTATCTCCGTTAAAAAAAGTCAAATCCAATTTATCTTATTTCGTTTGGATTCAAAGTTATAAAACTGCAACAAAGAAATAAACTACAAAAAGAAAGG
>NW_022705543.1:3991691-4024587 GCF_011630105.1 Anneissia japonica
AGAGTTATCTATGGTCACCCTACCATTTCAATTTCAATTTATTCTGGAATTAAAACCTATAAAAGACAAACTCGTTCTCTTGTTCTATAGGCCTAAATCTTGAAAGAACGTCAAGCTTTCACCTTAAACTCCACTGTCTAATACTAGATCAGATTTTATGTTGACACAGCACAAATGTCAACATTTAGGCCTAAGTTATTTATTCTATTTGTTTTGCACTTGTTAAGATTGTTGAAAGTTATAAAAAAACATAAAAAATCGAAAGCAAGTGTATGTTTTATACCATTTCCTTTGATATAATTATATACATTTGTATATTCCTTCTTTTGCTTACAATCTGTATGCAATGCGTTGATTATTTTATTTCGTACTCGTTGGTTATTGAAAACAATTATTAGAACAAGCGGCCTTGTTGAACTTATAGTTCTGTACATGTAAATTCATTTAATGTTAGGCATATATAAAATGTAGGCCTAAAGTGCGTATTGTTCTTCAAAGAAAAAGAATATAGGCCTAATTAAAGAAAGAGAATTGGGTTTACCTAGAAACTTCAGGATACATTGTAGGCCTAAGTATACTCGGTTATTCATCATACAAAATCGAAATTAAAATCGTTAAGAATTTAATTTAAAAAAATAAAACACGGGTTCATTTGCGATACACATCATTCTTATTTATAATTACATATTATAGGCCTATATTGAAACGTGGTATTAGATATATTAAAATTATATCTTTTTTTGTAAAAAAAAATTATTGTTTTTAATTATTTAAATATTCATGATATATTCATGCTTATGAGAACGAATGTAGCATAATCAAAAGATAGTATATGTAGAATTTAAATGTTTTTGTATTACGTAAAGATGCTAGTAGTAGTAGGCCATTGAAATGCAGCCCTAGATTTTGATGATAAATGCTCAAGCGGACCACTTTAAAGTGACCTTGTTAGAATCACTTAAAGGCCTGAAGAAAATACGATACATATAAATACACACTGGACAAAAAATAAACAAACTTTTAACATGTGCTAAACCCAACCCATCAATATAGACACTTGAAAAAATAAGATGCATCGTAGAATGCACTTAGCATAAACTTTGAAATATTAATTGTGATAAAACTTACACTCTTGACTTCTACTACCTCATTTATACAAAGATTCACTGCTCAAAACTTTTAAAAAAACCACTATTCATACGTACACCTTATGTTGCTAAATTCGTAACACAATATCAACAGTAAGCTAAGAGATGGCGGTAGGAGGTCGCACTTACAGAAACACCAAACGCAGGTGTAACAACTCTACATTTGACGAAACTTAATTTGCCGAATTACCATCACCTACAATACTTATTAACAATTAAAATGGTGACCAGTCGAATGACAATCTGTTGTAGGCTATCTTCCAATTGACATTCTTGCAAAAAGAAGATGACATGTACTTTTAAAAATTTTGCAATCAGACAATTCTTCGTACAGAGAACGTCTACAACTTGGAATAAGATTTTAAAACCATTGTATATTATAAAATTAATAATAAGCCTAATCTTTATTCGAACATACACTTTTAAAACAGTGGTACATTCACAATAGTTATTCGACAAACACAAAGCTACATACAAACTACTGTATATTTAAAATGTTTATGATGAAACAAAAGTATTTATTATTTATATCAACTTTAATGGTTTTCAGACCTTAAAAATGAAAATCGCGTTAAAACACAAAAATACTTTATAGTACCGTACTATTATAATCATACTTGCCATGTTTATGTAGTTCTGGACAGTTTTTAGTGAAATTGAAAAAATTGAAAAATATCATTGGAAGGCTAACGGCCTATATTATTTTTTAGTTGTAAATAATTGTACCGTACTGTATACCCAGAAAAAAATCACTTTTGAAAGAGGGAAATAGTTATAAACTCAAAATTTTAAAATTTAGATAGGCCTACCTAAATTAGGATGCATTATGCGTGTTGTATTGGTATTCTGCAGATACTTAAGTGTTCGGGACTTCGTTACGTTAGCTTTACAAGAGTGAGAATGAATGATAAAAAGTAACTGTTAAATCAAACAGTACCGTTGGGTTTTAGCAGATTTTGAGGATCATGCTTTTTTCGTAAACCTGATTAACCCTTGAGGAATGTTTATACCTGTACATTCTAGGAACTACGACAGGAATTACTATCAAAACAATGATCAATATCATTCAAACATCAATCGCACTACCTTAAGAATTCAATGCAGTAAACATACCGATAAAGTGATAGCAACCGGTTGGGATCGAATATCATAGGCGACTGGAATATAGCTATACCTATAGTAGGGAGTTGTCTATAGTAAGCCGTTATAGGCCTACCTGTGCTGTTGTGTATTAAACCGTTGAGATGAACCTTTGCGTGTCTGTCACATTGTTCAAAAACTTTTTATAACGAAATTATGTACAATGATCATTCTTATTCACAACATTCATTAATTCACATCCACAAACTCTACAACGATATATATATATATATATATATATTATGTATGTGTGTGTGTGTTTGTTAAACTTTCAATAATAGTTACCTTCGGCGGCTTTGAGAATACCAGTTTCGAGTCCGGTGAAAGTCTTGTTTGTGAGTTCTTCCAAAGCAGACAACGGCGATCCGGCGTCAGTATCTCGATTTGAGTGGTGCTTGCGGGATGAAGACAGTGTTGGGATGGAGAGGGAACATCGATCAGATCGGCTTATCCCCTGCCCATTGAGCGATCTTTCAAGTTTCTGTATTTTCTTGCATTCATTTCCAGCATTAGTCAAAATATCCTTAATTAGAAACGAGGTAAGTGGTTTTCCAGGATTTCGAGGAGGACTTAATTCTACGCCAGCAAGTTTCTGGAGGGAGCCCAGAAGATCAGACGATGCTAGCATGGTCATTTTGAGACTATCTTGTCCAGAGCACAACACACTTATGAAAAATAGGTTCTATTCCAAGAGTATGCCAAAGCAAGTTAGTTGAGATGCACGTCTGGTGTTTAGTAATGCGTTAGGACCATGTGTTAATTCTTGTGTACATCACTCCGCTTTCCTGCCTTCGTTACTACGTAACTAGGTTCGCATTCATCGTGACCCTTAAGGGAAGAGGAGAGGCGAATTACATCCGCCACTTGTCAGTAATGTCGTTAGTCACGCTAATTGGTCAATCTTGTTTCTTATTGGTTCCTAATCTAATTAACCAACGCTTAACTGTGTTGTTTCAACCAATCAATGCGTGACATGGATCAAATAAATTGATTACTTCACCGCGAAGGTTTGTGGATACCCAGCGCGTTAGGCCAGGCAAGAGTTACAAATGCAAAATAAATATCCACTTGGCTAATCAGCTGCGATCAAATTTTACTGTATTGACGGGGTGCCACCTCCTTGTATGCGTTTGCAAACAATCGCCCAAGTGTCCTGCACACTACACGCATGGCTGTAATATCTATTTTTAAAACTTTCTACGACTGTCATACTCTCAATTTCGAATGAAACCCCCCGGAAATGTGGTAACAGAGCTACTTTTGGTCGTTTCAAAACGGTCATTTCTGTTTCTGTTTACATCCTAAATTGAGAACATTCGTACGACTGCGCCGCCTGCCGTTTGTCGGTCTTCATCAATTGGCGTTTATCAGTTTCGTTTGTTTGCATATAAGTGGTATTGTCTTTTTTTTCATAAATAATTTGCGATTATTGAACTCTGCACAGAATTTGTAGGCCGATCATTGTGCTCAACAAAAGGCGTGTCCTAGAAACGGTGCATAGTATGCGTTATATCTATCGGTACGTGCTCTAATCCACAAACGGTTGTTCCTTAGAAACGATGCGCTCCATAAACTTTGCGTCTCTAGAAAAATGGATCCCAGTAGTAGCGCCCATGGAAGAGTTGGTAGCAGGGTCCTTCCATCTGGGAGTTCAGCACGTTGGAGAGAAAATAAATTCGTATGTAATTTTTTTCTTTTTAATAGATTTTTAGACTGAGACAAATTCGATTAAATAAGCCTTTTACATCTCACTGGATCCCTCCGAGGGATCAGTGGCTGGCCCTGCCCACTTTTGCTCTCGTCGGGGACATTGGGTCTCGACCTTCGGGGCATTACCTCCTCCACAGCTACCTCCTCTCCGCTCTGAGGTATATCATGGCGAACCCTGGTTCGCTCAAGAAAAGGCATGGTGCTCAAAATTGATAAACGATGTGCTCAACAATGCAACGAAATAAATAAATAGGGCCTACCAGTACAATACTAAAAATATATTTGAAATATATGTAGGCATAGTCATATTGAAAAAAATTACAATGTTATTATTTTTAACTACATCTAATGTAATATATTCTAACATTCCGAGAGTGATCGTTTTGAGTTCCTTGATGTATATAAACAAGTCCACAGGGGAGCTGACCACTTGGGGATTCTTGCTGCAATTAAGCATATCATTTTATGTTTTTTATGAGGCTTTGTTTTTTCATTCCTGTACACTTTACCATTATTTTTGAGTAGGCCTATTATATTATTATTTATTAATAGGCCTTTTATTATTTCATAACTTATCGAGTAAACAAAGAAAGCAATGCATTATTTTTTTATATTTCCCCCTCAGTTGACCCCGCAATTGAAGTAACGTGTTGGCATGTATGTTCGCCGGTTGACAAGCAAAACTCAGCAATGATGTTTATTAGTTGAAAATTATTACTTGCAATAAATCATAAATCTCAGCCTTTCGGTAATTAATTTAATTAAGATCTGCGCAACAGATGTTTGAGAGTTTGCCTACTCAACCCAAAATATTGTCGAGAAGTTGATGTTGCGGTTATAATGTAAACGAGCGTATTGGTTAATACTTTTGCTTAGCATGTGATGATGATGTCATAATGATCTAATGATAGTGGCATATTACCAGTCAAAATAGTGTAAAACTACGAATAGGAGGCGAATGGGCTTAATCTCGAGAAGAGGCCCATTTAAAATTGAAGCCCACCACTTTAGTTTGCAGAAGTAGCCTCGAAAAGAAGACCAATAGAGCATGTGGGCTTCTTTTCGAGATAGTACAGTATTATGTATACACTTTACATGAATTTAAAAGAAACAAAATAGACTAAAAACACGTTGGTTTATACAGTACCGTATTAGGTGACTTAATGCCGGTTAATATACACTTCATGATACAGACTGACGTTGGCCCTATTTATTGTTTTATAGTAGTAATTTCCAAAATTTACAGCATTCATTTTGGAAAGAGGTCTCCCACTCTCCCCCCACCCCCTTCCTCTTTACTTTGCAAAATTAGCCTCGAAAAGAAGCGCATCTCAAAAAGAAGCTCATCTTAAAAAAAAAGAAAAGAAGCCCATCCAAAGGTTGCAAATAAAAACAGAAGTACAGGGCTTAGACCTACCCATGTACCAAATTAATGTTGTACCGATTTGCACAAAGTACACCAAGAAAGATTGCTCATGTGGACAAAATATATCCAAGTTCCAAACCGTCTCTCTCTTCCCTTACAGAAATGTTATTAATTAGTTATATTGTAAATACGTAATTATAGTTTTTTAATACCAAACTGTAATCTTTTTTTAACGTTAGTTAATAGACGTTTGTGAATACCAACTCTTAAAAATGTTGGGTCACTTTCTTGTCATACAGAAACGGTGGCTTACGTAATAACTGTTAAAATTAATAGCCTATTTTTTTTTCTAGGGAAACAGCTGTTTCTCCATATCTATCACTTCACCTCTTTGCATGTTGCATAGTTAAAATATAGGCCTATATGTTTTTGTTTTTTTAAACAGATCTTTGTGCTGGTACTAAGTGGGCATATTCCATCTATTTGGGTCATTGAGAGGTGTTGTCCTGTGTCTATAATGTCAAAACATCTTGTTTCATTATGGAAGGCATCTGGAACATGATAATTCGTTGATTAATGTAAACGCTACTTAAAACTCGAGATAAAAGTTAGTTCATGTGTTGAATCATTTTATCCAAATGTCTGACTATTTACAGTTCACCCATATTTATCATTTTTGTTTGATAATTTTATGATGTTTCACCTTTCTGTATTCAATCACTTGCATAGTCCTACGTCAATGTTTTGAAACATTTTCATTCTATGACGTTTCGCATCATTATTTTGCTACAACTTGTAGCTCAAACACCTACAGTCTGACTAAGGTATGTTTCTAAAATGTATACGAGGACACGTGTTTAGGTTGATGAGTTCTATTGTATTTAAATTGGAAATGCGTAAGTGTGATTGGTTAATGACAGATACGCGCTCAATTTGCTGACCGATAGCGCTCGCATCCGTCAGCGTATCCGGATCCTGGTAACGGTTAGCTCTCGATCCGGATACTAGGCCTCTCTTGTGAACCTGATCATGTGATTTTTCTCAGTTTTCTTGACGAAATAATTAGGCCTAAAACAAAATGACGAAATTATCTGGTCTGGTCGAAATTATCAACTTGTAACGGCTTCTAAAAGTTTTACTTTTATTGATTATATCATTCAAATCATGTAGGCCTAAGCCGAATTTTCAGGGAGTTGTTTTGTGAATTTTATGGCCTCAGGCCTGTATGCTTAACCAAACGAGTGAATCATTCTGTTTCATGAAGTTGTTCGATGATACGTTGTCCATTGTCCAGTAGATTCGTTAATGTTTTTAATTTAAAATTGTTGTAAAGAACACTGTTTTCAATCTGATGATCGTTGGTTCAATTCCAAGTTGTTCTCACTCGATCACACTGCTTGTTCTCGATATCTATGGAAGGCCTAATCCGTCAAAATTTATAAACTATTGGGAAAATGACGTCCGGTGCAAAACCGCTGTATTTGGCACGAATGATAATTCAATATCGATATGACTCATGTGATAGGTCAATATGCAGTTCTTTTAAAGTGTGTTAACATTCCTAAACCGTAGTAAACTAAATATTTGTCATGTTACGTAGTTATATTTATAATTTAAACCTTAGTAACATTATGGTGATAATGATGATGATGATGTTGATGATGAAGATGATGGTTATTATAATAGTACATCAAACATTTAATTTGGTATGTGCTCATCATCATATCATCTTTTTCCTTTGACGACCTCTTTTGATTTGATTTGATTTATTCAGTATTTTCATAACAAGCATACATAAAAAAGACAAAAAGAACAAGCAAAATGAAAAGAACAGGAACCGTTAGAAGATATTGGGATGCCACTGCTCCTGCAAAGGATAAGTTCCAAAGTACCCTTGTTACGATAAGAGGGATGCAGAAGGACCAAAAAAGGTGTAGACTAAAAACAACAAACTATTATTAGTTTGTGACAAGAGATTATGAAATATATTGAGCGATGTTGACAATCAGACAGACGGGCAGACATACACAGACGATTAGACAGCGTACAGACATCGATATTCTGTACATTTAATTTATAGGGCATGAAGCTATTAAATGGATAGGGGAAGGCAATGGCAAGGTGCCCGTGTTACGTATATTGATACTTAATAATGATTCATTATAATAATGGCTTCTGATTCAATTATACTCTTTATTTAAAGGATCCGTGCTCCTTACATACGACCAGTGTTGCTTTAAGTTCACCTTTGTCATCATTACTCATCTAGTCTTTCTCTCCTTATCATCAATTAACCAGATAGCTTTAATTTATTTATTGCAGACTACATCCGGAGTACTCTATATATTTACCTGGATACCGCACATGTTTAACCGTTTAATATCGTGGTTGTGAATCACTTTCGTTGTTCTATTATTATGTCTCGTCGTTTGTTTTTGCTCTTTTCTAGTTGGTGTTTCCAGATCATCCCAAGATGAAAGAGCTCCATGATCTTTTCATACCTCCATGATCAGATCATGTGCATGATCAGAGGTATGGTAAGTGACGTGTGCTGAAATTTCCAGCCACCCGCAAGATATGAAACCCATATCTTTCGCCTTCATATTATTTATCCAGCGGCGATGTCGCACATTAACTATTTGAACAACTGCTATAATGGTGGCAGTGATGTGCGATTTTGTTTATTTGCTATGAGGATACTCAAATCATTATAGCTAACCTTGCTGATAAGCTTTCATTCCACACTTGCTAATCACGTTCCGGAACAACATACTGTACTACCATAGTCTTGGGCCCTACAGACTATACTACAAACTATAAAACACAACTAACCCTCTGGGTACAGGAGTCTAATTATCCGCAAATGTTGGAGATACCTCCATCGTACAATTTTTACGCTCAATACCAACAATGTATAGGTCTAATAATTGTACCATTAATGGACGTTTTATTGACATTTGACGGTGGTTTTGGAGTAGTTTTTCAACATTTCTTGATCGAATCATGTTCAGAAAAGACATAAAGTAACAGGTTTGTTGACCATTTCAAGAACTGAGACTTTGGGACGTGATTTATTAGATATTTATTTATCGATTTATAGTAAAAAAAAAATCGAATTTTAGGCCATTTTTCGACCTCCGATGCTTTATAAGCCATTTACTCAATAACGGCTTGTGCGACAACTTAGCCTTTTGCCACGACGTGCCTCATTTAGGTTAGCATTTCGTAGTATAAATTAACCAAAACAAAACAAAAAAACAAAAACGCTATCTGAGGATTAAAGTATCTCATTAGGTACTTTCTACAATCTATCATCAGATGGACCCAAGGCGTTCACCTTAGTATGTGCTCATTATGACATCGAATACGATTGACAGCATCACCTTGTAGGCACAGGAGGATAGCTCCTTTGCTACCTGATCTAAAACTGTAGACCTGCCTGACAATCAGCTGAATTAGTCTAGATTGTGGTCCCTGACACATTAAACCCCGTGTGCAGCCATGAAGAAATAATATCCATGGTAATGTTATTGGTAGGTTAATGCATTCCAAGAATCCCCAATCTAGCCACTTAAGACTGACATCCTGTTCAAGTTTATGTTTTTATGGAAATTTGTTACGGAATTTTTTCCCCTTTAAATCTATCTTGTTAGATACAGTTATACACTTTTTTTTAAACACATTTTATAAGAATACTGAGGCTAACCTTGCCTAAAAAACTAGGACAGGATAAGAACACGTTGAGGCTGAGGTAAAATGTCAAATGAGGTTTTCATTTGAACTAGAAAAACCAGCAAATCGAGCTAGACACATATATTAATGTATTGATGTTTGAAAGGTTTATATCTGCTCTTCAGATGCTTCTTGCTTATAGACGCCATATTAAACAACAAAGACCTACAACATTTTTGTCTCATATCTTAGTAGATACAGAGCTACACTTTTTTTTTATAAGAACCAGTAAAATCTTGCCCAGGCTCAGTGTTTTTTTTTTTTTTTTATTAATCTTATTATTTTGCCGATTTTAGGCTCGAAATGTTCTTATTTTGTTCTTAATCCTACACATTTTCAAACATAAAAAATATTATTGTACAGCAGTATATCACTGTACTTTTTATAGAGTTTATTACATCATGTAAAGATAAAATTTAATGTTTTATCCATTAAAATATAAATAAAAAATATCATTTGACGTTTTACCTCAGTTTTAATTTGTTCTTACTTTGTTTATAATTTGTAAACAATTTGAGCTTCAGTGTTCTCATAAAATGTGTTCTTATAAAAAAAAAAGTGTTTTAATTTGTGAAATAAAAAAATGAATTAATTTAATTGGTGCACTTTAGTTGAGTAACCCATTTAGTTGAGAGGTGAAACTACACACACTGAAAAGTTTAGCTTATTTTAATTTAAAATTTTTTTTTTAATTAATTTAAAAAATTAATTATACAACAATGACGCAAGAACGAACCAATAACTATTGGGGTTCATTGGTAAGTCTAACATTAGCACAGTTTTAACTAAGATAAAATGTGATAAAAGCCATGGCAATTCAATATTTCTTTCCACATTTTGAACTTTATTCGTTCATGTTTGGAATTAACGAATAAAGTTCGAAAGAGTAAAACACAGTGGCTTGTAGACTTTCTTATGTGTTTGTTTCATACATCAAAAAAAAAAGAACACATTTTATAAGAACACTGAAGCGGCAATTGTCTTAAAATTAAAAACAAAATAAGAACAAATTGAGACGGAGGCAAAATGTACTCAATTGTGGTTTTTGTTCTAAGAAACTATAATAACCAACAAATCTTATCTGTACCTTATCATGATAAACGTGGATTGCACTTGTTAAAAAGAGGTTTCTGTATAGCACCTCCCTGGTCTATCGTATTTTACTTGTCTTTATCTTGGTGCAATTCTGCTATACCACACATTAAAGACGGCCACTGCATCTTACAGAAGACTCATCAACACTTTAAAAGCGTCAGAATTTATTATTTGTATTCTCACAACGATTTGGAAAATAATTTACAATGTGGCAGTAAGTGGCTAGTAAAAGTAATGGCTAAACGTGTACATGATGTTACTAGGCCCATTGATGCCACTCTAGATACAACATTGATCATGTCCGCTTACAGAGACATGTTTGTAACTTACAGCTTCGTGGTATTAGACTTAAAATTGTGACGACAAACGCCCCTTTAAATAAATGTGCCAAAGCATTCGATATTTAAACGGTGCTTGTGTTTGGATGTTGGTATGACTTCCCAAGGCTGCGATACACGCTAATCACTTCAAGACGTTCTTCTGACAGTTGCCCTTACTCCCTCTGGAGAATTCGTTCGGCAATTTTCAAAGGCGATTTGGAAATAAAAGGAGATTTCTACAAACCACTGCTATAAATTATTACTTCAGCGGATGTGTAATAATGAAAGACGGAAAGTATTTCACTCAATTACAAATCCTTGAAGGGATTTTCAAACATTTTGATTTGTTTCATCTTTCTATTGAAAACAGCCTACTGATAACGCGTCATTTGTTGAATTTACGACGTCATAAAAGCGATACTCACAAAATTACATGGCCTTACTAAACGTCTCAACAAATCCAGTTATAAGCTGAAAAGCTGTCACTCGATCAAATTTCGATAGTATAATAATGGTATGATAATTGAATACAGTTACTACATTGAAATGACCCTGTATACATCATTATCATAAATTTGAGTGATCATTAACCAGCTATTAAATTCAGGTTAAGATCGATTTGTTTCCTACGACTTTTTAAATTTTAGCGTCTGGGATTGTTCAAGAAAAGTGCTATCATCTTTTTGGATCTTCGTTTTGAAAATAACTTCACAGAATTTGCTCACATATTAAATAAATCTGTGATTTACCTGAGTGTTAAAGAGACAAATTTACCATCGCGTTTGTGTCATTCCTTTGAACTAATATATGATTAATGGCACCCTGTCAAAATTTAAACGACAATTGACGACCAAGGAGCTTGCTAGGGGCGGCACTGCAAGTACCGAAATTGATGTACATAACAAATGTTGAGATATCAGATGAAGCGGGTAATCGCCGGACCAATCCCCGCCGCATCTACCCATCACAGGGTGTTTAACCCCTAATATCATTAACATGATTTGTATGCCGAGTATTACTTCCAGATTGGATATTTTCAATCCCAAAGGAACGCTACCTTGGCAAGGCTTGAATAAACAAGGCTAAGAAAATTACCTGCTCAAAGGGCTGTTTGTTGGCCAACAATGCTAATTTCTCATAAATTTTCTTTTTGCAAAGGTGATGACAGTTTGAAATATCAGAAATATATGTGAATTTACAGTTAAGTGGTTCCTAATTTTACGATGGTGGTTTGACACTTGAACGCATACATAAATGCCACTGTCGGATTTAGGCCTATCTCACATTTTTTAATCTATCGAAATCGCATATATCAACAAATATTATTATCAAATTCTATTAATATTTTAATCATCATTATGCCTACCGTGTATAAACTAATATATATTAAATTTATTTTATTAGCAACAATAGACCTATTGTTAGACCTATTGTAATATAGTGTGTCATTATTATTATCATAATATCATTTACTAATATACAGTAAAGTTAATTTGAGTCTTACTTTTGGTACGGAAGTTCACTAAATATAAAACACTCATCAAATAATTTTCAAATTACCTGCTATACAAAGATGAAATAAGTAGGCCAAGGTTCATTCTCAGCCTATATTCTATAATTTTAAGTTTGCTTTTGTTGAAATTATCTGTTATTAACATCAAACATTAAAAGCAATGGATTAGCTCTAAAATATTTTATATGAATTATAAAAATGAACTTGTTTATATTAATGATGATAATTTTAAGTAAACTGGCGAATTTCTCTTGCATAATTAATGGGTAGGCTGCCTACTAATTAACTAACACGGTAACGAATTCAACGAAATTGTAATGAAACCAGTGAATTTTATATAATATTTTAGGTAATAATTACATTACGATATAAATAGACCTGCGATAGTGTATTTTTGCTGACAAATTCTTTTTGGCGAACGGCATATAAGCCTATATAGCATAAATGATACTCTGCTAGACGTGCGTTATTTCTTTTAATTGCAAAAATGTAAATTGCGTGACTTTGTTTTAATGTTCATGCGTTTGCATAGCTTCACCATCTGAAAAAAAAAATGATGTAGGCGCAGATTGCGAACATTTCCATGGAGCATAATTTTTTAACTGCTCCTAAACGGATGGTTATCTATCATCGGTGGATCGTGTGAAAACCTTGAGTCTTTGAACGAGCCGAATCTTCTAACCCTCTGGAGGCCAGAGTTCACTCGCCTAATTGATGTCGTTTTCATCACCTTCGTCTAGTTGGCTACTTGAGTGCCATCCAAGACAATAGAGAAGACGCTTTTTGATTTCACTGCTCGTGAATATGACAGCAATTTGTCAAACCATTAGCTAACGATGAAAGATCTAGGCAGACATTGAAAAAACCGACTACTTCTCGCCAATATTTCCGTCACCACAGCAAGTATTACGTATTGACGAATGTTGACGCAGATAGATAGATTAATGTTTGGAGAAATATACATGTCACGTGTGTAGATTTAACTATTAGAAAATTATTACCATCATGAAAATGTAAGCTGGTCGTTTTTATAACTGAACTTTAGAGGATAAATAGATAGATAGATGATGGATAGATACTGGTACAGTAGATAAATACACTGATGTTCGTACAGTTTCTCCATTCAAAAGTTAAACAAAGTCACTTGCGCAATTAAAAATAATCAAAATGAACCCACAAACACAATACGAGTTATAGTTATTTTTATGTTATTGCTGATATTATTGTTTTGTGTTTTTGTTATTTTTTATTAATTCTATTAATAACATTATAACACTATACCATAGATACATTTCTATACATTTTTCGTTTTTTAATTATTGATTGTAACCAAAATGAAGACACATAAACCTAAATGGCTACAAAAATTCTTTTGAAATTTTTTATCTTGTTCTTTATTTTGCGTGTATTTTTAAAGTCCTACCGTATATAATAATAGGCCTATCAAATATGATAAACGCTCATTAATTCATCATTCACAGACCCTATAGGCTGATATAGTGTCTGCGACATTAATCATAACTTCGCCAGTAGTCATGTGACGATTTTGCATAGAGGGGGTGAATTCGATCAAACAATCAACAATGTAACATAACAGCGCAGGCATACTCTCCTTTTAAATTTAATACCGTTAACGAATATGCATTATTACGTCTGGTTTTCATGAAAGAGAACCATACTTCTAATCATTGTGTAATATACATTGAATTAGTAGTGCCTCATGCAATTAGTTTAAGATAAAAGAAAATGTAAATAAAAGCAGAGACTTTAGGCCTGCCATATTTAAAAATAGACTCACTGCGGAATGAAAATCAGTGGCCTCGGCATATATAGAGCCATAAAATAATAACATAACATTTAACATTATCGGGTAGAAAGACATTATCGCTTATTGACAATTCTGATAATGGAACTATCCTAGTTGTGTTACGTCTCCCCCTCCTCCTTCCACTTCCCTTTATGTGCTGTGCATATCGGGCGTGTATACGGGAACCCGATAATTATTGAAGCGCGCCCCCACAATAAATCCCTCGGGGGAAACTTTTAAAAGTATTGTTGAAGTATTGTAAGGAATAAACAGACTCTTCATTGCTACTCGCTTCTGGGAATGCTTTAGAAATCATAACAAGTTAACAAGTAAGCCTATATTTAGGCCTAATTGAAATTTACAAAACCATTATTATTAATTAAGCCCAATTACCAATATAATTACAATTTTCATTAACGATTGATATGCCTATTCGATATTCGCTACTGGTCCCGGTTTAATATTTACAATAAAATAACATACTACCACGATTCTGAATTTGAGTTTTAAAAATATACCCATGGCTGATAATAAATAACAATGATCTTTTGGTTTGTTCTAAAAATACAAAACAAAAAATAAAAATGAATCGCGATGGAACCTTATTTGTTAACTATGTGCTCAATATATCAGTCAGTCATCTGGGAATTATAAATCTCCATTACGTTTAGCACATAGCTAAGGCCATCAGCAGATGCGTAGTTATCGTTAATATACTCTTCATAACTAGATACAGTCAACTACCAGCAATTGAATTCAAATTATTACAAACATAATGGTATGCTAAGCTCCAGTGTACTCATTAGCGAATACTTTAATTTGTCGAGGTTTTGAATAAATTTCATGATGACAGACGTATGATAAGGATGACAGGCCTCAAGCGGTGATGATTGATAAGTCATGAGGGACGTAGTAAGTATGGGCTTAGCTCCAAGCCTATGAATAATGTACGATAGGCTATCGTCAAAAAAGGGTATAATGTACTTTTAAATGACAGGCGTATTAATATCGACGCACAACTATTAAGATAATATGCGCATGCGTTAAAATCAAACTGATCTTGTTAAATCAGACATTCTAGATTGATGTGGATGATTCTTTAAAAAGACAAATTCTGCCGCACGCACACACACGCACACATACACCCACAGCCACACGCACACCCCACACCCCACCCCTACACACGTTTTGATGATTCCAAGATAACGAAGATTTACTTTAAATAAACTAATTGGGTAAATTTCGAAATTCATTGTAAACAATTTGATGTAACAATTAGGCTAGAACAGATTCAAAATTGAAGTAAATACATGAACTACGGAAACGCTGCATAGGCGTATACAAGGTAGGCGCCACAACGACTAAACCATTCAAGCTCTCAGTGAAATGAGAATGACATGTTCTGTGATAGACAAGTAGGCCTACATCGTTTACAAACTATATTGAAGTTATTTACATTAATTGAGGCTCTGCTAATAAACTATGGAACTGTGTCTTATACAGCACCTTGTTCAGCTTCCGGTTTCCAAACAATCCACCAGTGATAATAAACGAAATTTCGACAAGAATAAAATAAATATTTTTATGGTTTTAATTTAATTTAAATTTAATTTGGTCACCGGTATATCTAGAGCTAGTTCAACTACTGTACAACCGAATGTCAAAATGAATACTCATACACTGCTCGTTGTATTAAATAATTTATTTGCTTAAATGTATAGGCCTATTTTTAGTGTAATTTTAGCATGACAAATGTCATTTTATTGCGTCAAGGTACAAGTCTATGATACCATACTCTAATCGACGAACCTGTCTTTACTAGCTAAAAATGTAGGCCTACAAAGGAAACGAAGTACTAGATATTAACATAAGCCTATCAATACTGTACATTATAGGCCTATATATTGGATAATGAGCCGTTGATATTTTTTTTAAATGTACCTTTCTTTGAATTACCGTGTTTAAATTATTTTTACTAATAAATGTACTAGACTGATACACGGAGTTGTACCAAAAAGTCTTCAATCTTGATTTCGTTGCTATCGATATACAACTCGTATTTATAGGAGCATTTACAATCACAGTATTCATATTTCTTCGAATAGATGCAAATAAATTTATTTTATTTTACCAGTTGTCTTGTAATATCATCTTAACGATGTCGCACATCGCGCTGTGTTATTTTTCAATAGCACCCGCGTATATCATAAAAGGGTTAAATATTATTTCGAAGGTTAAGTAAGATTCTCTCTCCCTCCGGACCCGACACAGATGAGCTAGCTAGAAGTGATAATTGCTACATGTGTCTGCTTGGTTCTTTTATTGTAGTCATACATCATGCAATTATCGCGTAAATTATTCTGCCAGCTTGATCACTCACAGCTGACGCTGGTTGTTAAACGTATAGTTTGTTTACCGCCTTCAATTTACTATAACGAACCAGCATTCATCAGTGTTACGCTTTCCTTGCGAACTTGCGTATCAATCAATTAAAACTACACAATTTTTAGGAATGGAACAAATTAGGCTATTAAATCATCCAACGTTGATTTATGGAGTGGCTGTTTCGCACTGTTATTTACGACCGTGGTTTTTGGCAATCGCTTTCATTGAGAGAGGGCAGTATTGATTATTCAGACACTAAGTTTGTTACAGTTAATTTTATAACCTGATACTGTATAAGTACAAATAATTTAAGAAAATCGTAATTATTGCAAAATGCCCAAAAATTAATGAAAAAAAAAATTACATCAAAATTGTTATTACATTTTCTCATTTATCTATAAATAGGCCTACGCCCACAAATTATCTCAACAGCCTGTCACATTTATTTCTCAAAGATAATACTTCGGAGCATAGACCTACATATTTTGAGAAAAATGTTTGAAGGTTTGTAGCCAGGAATCCATATAAGGTATCTAGGAGAGCCAGGAGAAACATATACACCAAATGATGGGGTTCAGAGGAAGATGTACAATGGTGAGGGGAGTGCAAATGAATGAAGTCCAGCATGTAAATGGTAAATGTCATCGTTTTGATAGCATTTAATTCAAGTTGGTTTGGTTTGGTTAATCAGAGGGGGTTTGCTCACAAGGAGGATTTGCAATGGCGTGGCGCTAAGTGTGATCCGGGTAGAGTAGTTTCCCCTACCCCCTGTCGGGAAGAAGAAAAACCTATGTAAGTTTTACAGAAAATGTAACTCTGGAATCAATTAAATAAGCCTTTTAAATTTCTAAATAGTCGGAGTTTCAGCAGCTTCGCCCTACAACTGAAGGGTTCAGTGGCGGATTCAAGGAGGCCCAGCCGACCACCGCCCCTCCCCACCCAACATAAGTTATTCAACGTTTAAAAATTCCACATTATAAATCTGAGATTGCCATTTCCGGCCATCTAGAGGTACCGGAATCATCCAGCCCCATCAATCATGGTGGGGCTGGGGTGGTCTACACTCTCCATCTGTGAAAGTCCCACCCTGAATCTCCTCTATTTAAAATTCCTTTTTTTCCCCCAAGGAGGATTGAAAAGGATTTTTCACATCCATTGATACCAAAAAAATGTTTTGTTAACAATTTTTTCCGGTAGCCCATGAATCGACCAGACTGTATGTAGCCAGGCTACAGGGCGTTTCTGCGACCCACTGAAAAATATTGACCGTCCATTTTTGGGTGGCGTTTTTGTGAAACACATTGGTGCGTTTCATCATGAATATTATCTAAACCCGGGCTTTACAACAATATAATTTATCTAGAATGGAATGTAGTTATGTATGTTGAAACGTGTATTTCAAAGGATGTGATGCAATCCCACATTTAATAAGCTAAAAATACCCTATAGCGTCCTCTATTGTCGAAAATTAGCTAGTCACTTTGTACTCGTATGATGATTTACCATAGGCCTGTCATTTTTCATTAGTGCTAATGTTTAGGCTTATATTAAGAAAAAATGTAACAGCTCCGACCCTTGAAGCATTAGCAAACAACGCTAGCCTTAGCATATAGGCCTAGGCCTAATCTAGCATTTACGTTTGGATATCAACTGTTAGGCAAACGTTACGGTTCCAGTTGGATACGGTTTCTGGATACAAATTTCTAACAGTCAGACATTCCAGTTGCAAAATCTCTATAGAGTCTCAAAAAGTTTGCTAGCTACAGAGTTTCAAAGTTCAATAAGCTGGTTTTTAAATGTATTTCTATATGTGGATAAATAGGCCTAATAGTCCTATCTCAATCATTTATTTAGTACAAAGAACAATAAAACTCAAACACAAAATAACAGAGACGAAAAAAAACTCAATTGGCAGGACAGGATTGCCAAAAAAGTGAACTAAATCAATGTCAGTGGCTCTCCGATGCCAATGAAAACATAAATAGGCATACAATAGTCAAGTAAAATATTATTAAAGATATGAATAGGCCTATGTACCAAATCACCAACGAAATCATTTTCAAAAGTTACGGTAATTAGACAATAATATGATGATAATTATATGTACTATGTAAATTTTTATTAAAATCTATATAAATGAAATGAATAATAATGTAGGCTAAATTGTGTCAAGAAATGCTGCTAAACAAAGGTGATGTACAGTAACGCGTCACATTAGGAAAAGCGCCGAAGGAGGTAAGAATGGACCCATTTCCTCTTCCGAAAAAAAGATTACGGTACATGTTAGGTTTAAGTTATCCCTCACTGATTCTTAAACTGACGTCTATTGTACATAGAACGCCAAGGGCGCGATCGAGCAAGTGCGAGTTTTTATTTGTTGACTTACATTAATCTTTATTTTGGCATATCGTACAGCACCTTTAGTAGCCTACATCTATTCATACCGTATCTCTACTCTTGGCGATTATTTGATGTCTTCTTCAATTTTTTTACAGTCCACCAGAATTGTGTATTTAGTGCAATGTGTTATTCGTACAATTTCTTTTTGTACTATGTTTTATGATTCGATGAGAGTTTTTGCTTATCATGTCGCAATTTGGATACCGCCAATTCTCGTTTAAAAAAAAAAAAAATCGTAGGCTGACAGGAAACAGAAGACGTACGCACTTGAGATTGCTGACTATCGGCACTCATCCACCCTAAACATGGTTTAGTTTCCTGTAAGCAGAAGTGGGAATAAAATGAAATGCAATCGAAACTGTTATTGGGAAGGCCCCTGAATTGTTTAATGATTAGGTGGTAACATTTTCAGCTTGATGGCACCGCAGGTGTCTATAATAACCAAGCAATTTCTTAGCCTGTGTCTACACGGGAAATTCCCACTCTGCTCTGCGACCTTTTTCATCAATAACCTTGACTCACTTTTAAACAGTATTTACCTTTTTACATATAATATATGTTTAGTATAAATAAGTATAGGCCTAATTATACAAGTCATCGAGGCTCTGGTTCTATTTCTAGTTGTAACTGACAGCATGGAGTATTATAGTAAGTTATTACTATATAATATCTCTATGCTTACAGCACGTTACATCAACATTAGCTAGTGCAATATCGATTTTGATCCTTACCAAGATCCAGCCATTTTTTCCCGCAGCATTGTTGTTTTCCTATATTTTGCATTTTTAATTGATATATAGTATTCTATATTCTAGCTTAACCACAGCTCCACCATGTGTTGGCGTTTCAGTCATTTGTATGAAAGTGCCTAGGGGGTTAGAACTGCACGTATCTTATAGGTCTCTGTGGTCTAATGGATATGGTACTCGCCTTGACAGCGAGAGGTTGCAGGTTCGAATTACTGGATCCGTCACTGCTCCATATAATAAGGAACATTCCGCACACGGTATCAAAAGTGTCATGTAAATAAAAATCGAAACGATTTATAACAGCTACTTTCCATTCGACTTAGCCAAAGTTGATTGTAGAAATACAACATCATATCTTTATTTGATAAATTAGGAGGAAACTACTATGGATCATATTATAGTTTAGATTTCTAAAAAAAAACAAGGAAATAATGTCAGAGCATTATGAATGTATTGAGCTTGTGCCATGTGCTTACGTAATCAATATCGTTTTGGTCCGGCGGGGGATAGTTTTCCACCAAAGTTTTTACTATTGCATTGTGCTGATTACCTTTTGTTGTTGTTATTGTACAGTGTTTTGCAGGACCATATTGTAAAACAGCGTTAAGATCTCGTCTGTATAATTATGTTATCCTGCCTAAAGATGTTTTAAATAAATAAAAAATATATATATATGCAATAAAATTAATTTAAAAAAAACCCTTATATAAGGCCTATAGGCCTATTTGTATAATGATGGAAATATAATTACGCTTATAAAATACAATTAACACGTGATTTTTCGTAAGTTACGGTACGTGTTGTAAAACAGACCCAGATTTCCGTGATGGGATTTTGTCTATACAGCTGACTATTAGATGAACTTTTCTAATACACACAGGCTAATAATTTTAAATGTAACCCCGCCCCTTATAATAATCGAAGGATCTTTTAGTAGTCAAGGATACCACCTTCTTGGATGTTTTGTGAAGTTTTCGAAACCGGAAGAATATACTTCACTACTTTTGTTTCATACTATTATTTGGTTTATATTAGGGATATTTGAGAAGTCAGGGTACTTTTTTATATAAGGAGATTATTATTTTATCCCATTCATGTTGTAACAATGTCTTTAGTAACGTAAGTTGAAAAACACTAAATTTCTTATAAGGTCATTTTAAAGGATCTCATAAATTTTCAATTTCCGATGAGTCATACTTCGAGAAATAAGTTAACACGTGTTTAAGCCTTACTATGAAATTAATAACAACAAAATCATAAAGAAATGGAGCTTCCGTCAAAGCACCGCCTCCTTAGATATTGTTGCTAAGGTTACACAAAGGAATGGCGTAAATGTACGCAAATACGTGCGTTTGTGACACAACACCATTGATCTCTACTATAATAGCTGGATTCTCATTGGCTGGGTTTAGTGAGCCGCCGACGCCATGTTGGAGGGCCTGAGTGACGTATTAGTTTAGCTGGATTTCTGATTGACTCATTGGCTGAGTTTAGTGAGGCCGCCGACGCCATGGAGGCCCTCCAACAAGGCGTCGGAGGCCTCACTTTTTTCCGTACAAGAATTGGCCAATGAGCAATCCAGCTATTATAGTAGAGATCAGTGGAACACATGTGTTTGTAGGACACGTTCGTATTCATGCCCTGTTCTGATTGGTCAGGTGTTCAGTTTCATTGGCACGCCGGAAAGGGTGTATGTAACCATGATGTAACGAATACGAACGGTGTTTTAATTATCATGATGAGTCTGTTAGCAATGTCGTAGCCAAGATTTTTAAACAGTACGGGACAATATTAGGGTGAACCCACTTTACGGGTAAATTAAAATAATGTGGACCCATTTTCTTAAAAGTTGACCCATTTTACGCAAAAATATGTAAAATCTGGACCCATTTTCTTACAATATTACCAATTTTAGGCTCAATATTATGAGAAATCACCCATTTTTCAAAAAGTGGACTCATTTTAAATGCATAATATTGCATAATTTAAACCTATTTAAAAAAATGTGTACCCATTAGCATAATTATTATTACTGTCCCAATCTGGCTACGGCATTGTCTGTGAGTTGGCAAGTCAAGGAAATTCTTATTTTATTTTTCAATTAGGGCCTAAAACCTAAATAACAAGCAATTCCTTATTGTTTATTTGCTCGAAACGGTAACGATAATAATACACGTAATATAATACCTATCTAGTCTTTAAATAAATCGTCGTTTTAATATCAATAAAGTGTTTCCCAAATTAAAATATCTACGTTTAATTGTAAAATATTTCTCGAAGCCCCTCTCCCACTAGGTTTATTTCACCTATGAGTCGTACGATTTCTACGAGTTAAAACTCGTGATCTTTGGAAAGCTACAAGTGAGGTACGACTTTATGGAGTTGGTTACGAGTTATGTACGAATTATGCCGAGCAGAGCACCGAGTTAACTACGAGATTATTAAGAGCGTAACAAGCTTGTATACCGAATTAGATACGAGTTAGGTACGAGCCAACTCGGTGCGCTCGTACTTACTCGTACTCGTTTTTGGGTGCTCGCATCAAACTCGTAGATTACAAAACCGCCGACGAGTATCCATAGTAGTGTACGAGCTAGGTAGGAGTACCCCGAGTACTCTATGAGCTACCTACGAGTTCTTCGAGTTTACTACGAGTTATCTACTCGTGGCGATAATTTTGAACATGTTCAAAATTAGCGCCACGATTAGTCCAGAGCTGCTACGAGTAGGTAAGAGTCCTCTCCGAGCTTTCCGAATCGTCCTACGAGTTTTTGCCGAGTTAGCAACTCGGCATTCTCTTGTAACTCGTATGCTGAAAAAACCCCTAGTGGGAGAGAGGCTACGTGTTTTAAAGAGAGTTACGGAATTAAGGCTTTAAAACGTACTTCCGTCTCGTCCACAGGACTACTTTATATACTAGGCTATATATAGGCTCCTTGTGTAAGTATTATGTATTTTATGTACAGTATATATAAAATATATATATAGGAGCTTAGAAGTATCCATAGGGGGATACTAAAACAATGAAGAGGGTTAAAAACAGTACCTTAAGGATAAAGTTTATACTGTCTCTTATACACATCTAGATGTGTATAAGAGACAGAGAAATGCCTGTGCTGTTCTCATTGGTCAGCTATTAAGTTGTATTGAAAGGTCCATTAATTCTACGTAACGAAAGAGAACGGTATTACTGTATCATCGAGTGTGGTAGTTGGCAAAGAAATTTATTTTAGTTTTCAATTAAACGCTTAATAAAAAGTAAGCAATTCCTTATTGCTTATTTGCTCGAAATTTGACGGTCATAATAAACCAAGTAATAGTTGTATGGCTTTGTATTCATTTTGGTTATTATGTTAAAAATAGTAATATAGTATTTAAATAGAACGTCATTTTAATATCAATAAAGTGTTTCCCAAATTATAAGAAATTTCTATACGTTTAATTGTAAATTATTTCTCTTCCTTAGTGTTAAGGAGAACTTTAGAAAACCTCGTACCTTGTAGGCCTATTACCTTCACTCTTAAAAAAAAGGAAACCATGTTATATATACTTAGGAAACTAAATTAAAAGTTTATGTTAAAAGTGATTTAGGCCTATAACTCGTTCGTTGAAAGCGTTAACCTTTTCTTTATATGCTGGTTTTTAAATTTAAATCGCACAGATTGGTCAACCTTGCAATGATAGTAAATTTGTGTTAAAAAATAACCAGACGTCCATTGCGCAGTCTATCATTATTCTGTGACAAACATACTTTAGCTAAATGTAAATATATTATTTAAACCGCCGAACACACCCCCTTTTCAATTCAATTCAAAATAACTTTATTGCAAATTTAAGGAAAATTTGAAATGTACAGACAAATTTAAAGTAATAATATTGAAAATGTTTAAAATAATATTGGAAAATTTGAAATGTACAGACAAATTTAAAGTAATAATATTGAAAATGTTTAAAATATATAAAATACTCCAGTTAAATTAGTTAAAATAATAAAGCAGGAGGACACGTTACAACATTAAAAAAACAATCGGAAAATGTAACAAAATTGAAAAACATTAAAGAGGGGGGAGAAAATAGGGCCTACAATAACAACAATCATGACACTATAAAATAGGGGTATATAAATAAGGGAGACATAAAAAAATAAACAATATACTGAGTACTGAATAAAGCCTAGAATAGTTTTGAGGAGGAGAACTCGCAGAGGGGGTTTCGCCACTTGCCAAATACCCCTTGATATGAAATGAAGTCACGAGACCGCTTTGTTGCGACTTTGGGCAACTTGAACTCTCTAGGAGCTTGAGTTTTACAGTTGATAGCTTGGAAACATTACCACATGTTCTCCGATACAAAAGTAATGTGTGTGGAACAAAACTGAAATTACATTTGTTTGTTCTAACCGGTATTAGGCTCTTAAATTAGAATAATAAATAATGATTTTTTTGCAATGAAATATATCTTTGTGTATACAGTCATGTTTTTTATAATTGCTTATCCTTTTCTAGTTTTATCAGTCTTCAAGTGAAACAGGACCTTGTAAAACAGATTATACGGTAACATACTGTAAATCACCACCACAACCTGTATAGATAGGTTTGAAATAAAATTTTAAAACAAGTATGATTTGAAACATAAAATATTCCGGCCGAAAGCCTTAAATGAGATTGAATTTTTATTACGTTTATTTACATTTTCCATTGATTCGCTTCATTCAAATTATCTTCACTTACCGATAACAAAGTCACGGAATAAAATCACTATTCGAAGCATGCAATTAAGGCGAGATATAACAAGATATTGGGACATCCAGGCATACTTTGTGTCTCCAATATGTTTAGAGTTTACACCATAGCGTCGGAAGCAGTCATAGAACAGATAAGGAGCAAGGGCATTGCCAGTTTGGTTGGTGGAGTCCATGTAAACAAGGGTCGAATGGCTATCTCTATGTCAGTGAATTGTTTCTCTCTAGATAAGAAATGTTTGTACGAAACATTCTCCTGTCTGCGACGAATATAACGAGAGATTCATTAAATTGCAAAGTAAGATGTTTAGTATAAATGTTGATGCTAATTTTGAGTATCAAATTGCCTGATGAGCAGCGAATTACTGGTGTGTATACTGTACGTCTCACGAAATCATCCTGCGCCGTATACCCTGGTCTTTGTAGTAAAATTTCACTGGCGGTTTACAGGCCCAAACATTCGTTGCTTATGTAAACGTAGGGTCGCAAGTTTTAAACAAATTTGACAAGATAGGCTCCAAAAACCTCCAAGCAAGACCCGTCGACCCGCCTGGTAATTGATTGAGCGTTTCAGGTTGACAATGCAAGTTTCCTTTTAAATATTTCACCAATCACGCCGAGAGATCTCCGTGACGTAATCACTCCTTATCTAAAGCTCCGTACAAGACCTCCCAACTTTTAAAGTATTAGGTTTCCTTGTTCTTTGCAATACGTCAATCTGTGATCTATGCCGCACCTACAACATTAACAAAAACACCCGCGGCAATCGATCTGTCAATAACTTGAGGAAGTTTCGTTACAAAATTATTATAGGGCCTAGGTACCTTCTAAGTAGAGAGGACAGAAAGAACTCCAGCAAACGAACATGAATTTCGACAGCTCCGATCAGTTCAAGAACCCGCACCTGATGACCACTTACACTCAAGCGCCTTCCATAGCAACTGCAAATAATACACCTTTCTCGGTGAAAGATATCTTGAATTTAGCAGAGCAGCATCTGTACCAGTTCCCTTTCGTTGACTATTCACACGCAACATCACTTTTCCAGCAAGAAGTCCACAGTAGCCATTGCACGGACATGGATACCAACACGGCATCCGTTTACTCACCCTATATCCATGAGATTCGAGAAATGCCGGAAAAATATAAGGTTCAGGATCAGTCATCTACATGCGATCAAGGTACGTACCATATTATTCACTCCCCTGTCATGTCATAAATCTAAGTTATCTATAGGCTTATGATTAAAGTATTATATAAAATATTCTACTTTTAAAATTTTATGGAAACCTACTCTATTATTATTATTATTTTATTATTATTATTATTACTATTATTATAATTATTATTATTATTATTATTATTATTATTATTATTATTATTATTATTATTAATATTTGAGAAACGCGTTGACCGATTGAATATTGAACCCAAGACTGATCATTTACTCTACAAACTTACCGGTATCAAATTTTCTACATCGCTACTTCCTCAGATTTTGCGACCCTATAAAGTATAACCACACACATTGCGAAGGCCTTATACAAGACAAATTGTTTAATACAAATATTCGAAATTGATTTGGAAATACTGTAGTGGTAGAATCTGAGGAAAAATTATCAACTATTGTACATTTGGAACAATTATTGAACACAAGTAGTACGGTACCATTTATGTTTAATTGGGGGTCATCATCAAACAAGTATAGGCCTACTTAACCGTCTGACAGACTGCTCCCGTGAGACATGTTTTTCTCACCGTCTTCAGGAAGAGACGTATGGTGTGATTCTGTGCACAACCCATATAAAAGTTATGAACACATGCATTCTGCTTTCGAGTGGTGTCTCGGTAGCATACCAATTGGGATCTTGCCTGTTTCCTAACTCTACTCGAAACAATGGGTTATACTCACATTATACCAGTAAATTATAATTAAATAATCGGGGCCTGCTTCATAATACAATCTATAGGCCTATCGGTATTCAATAATGACTATTTGTTTAGACCTATCAGATAACTAGGGCCAGATTAACTTAGAGGCTTTTGGGGCGCCGCCCCAGGCCCATAGGCTCCGATGGGAGAAAAATAGGCCCCACCCCAAGAAAAATCACCGAAAATCTGGTTTTGTGTTTTAGCCACAGATTATTTGGTCCACTTGCAATTACAGCTTCAGGCCCCACAGCCTTTTAATCCGGTCCTGTCTATAACCAATTATAGTAATTTGCTTTCAGAATTGTAAACCCCTCTTGCAGAATTGTGCTGCATTTTGGCTTGTGTTTGGTTTTCAAGGAGAAAACTAACATCGGTATGAACGTATTGAAACAAATCATTGCGTGCCGAAAAATAGTATTCATTGTGTTTTCTTTATTTTTACCGAATTGAGAGCACAGTTGAAGTTGGTGCTCATAGCTCAAGTACCTGTTAAGCCTCGAGTAGAGTTTTCAAATAAACATCTCAATACCAACTTGAAGTTGCAACAACTTAGTGTATAGATGATGCTAGCAATGCTAACAATTTGACTTATACAAATATACATGGAGTATATAGAGGCACCCGCTATGTTTGTCATTATGCCTAGGCCTATATTATACTATTTTCAAATTGTATTTCCGATTTATTCTCCCTTATATATAGGTCTATTTTATATAGGTCTATGTCAGGGAATAGTGGTCTATGTACACACATATTATCAGAAACGTTAAACAATAAATATGTAAACCGTCTGGCGGTAATGCTTTATGTAGGCCCTTACTGTATACCATATAACTTGTAACAAGTGGCGTATCATGGGTGGGGGCGCCCCTCCAAAAATCACTCGCACACCCCATTCGCCCCCCCCCCTAAAATCCCGGTCAAGTAGTTAAAGTCACCTAAAATTACCTTATTTTGCGAGTTAAATCTCCTCAAACCTGTCTCTTATACACATCTAGATGTGTATAAGAGAGCACCCTCACTTAAAGATTTCTAGATACGTCACTGCTTGTAACGTAAAGAAGAGGAATCTACCACTGTAAAACATGTCTCTTCAACGGGGATTCGAACCCCTCAGGTGTCTATTAAACCACTTGGGTTTCGTTAAAAATTCGAATCCGATTGGGAGGCAATTGATTTGACGCTCCCCAATGCTGATACACAATACTAGCACTTAGACTCACATTTAAAGCAGAGATTAAATGTATACTGTATCCCTTTCTCCTTGAAGCATTGTCAATAAAAAGACAGGATGATTATTATTATTTTATTTATTAACATTGATGATGTTAATATGGTTCTACCATTTTACTTAATATACCTACAGCTGATGAAATTTGTCATCTAGATTCAATGTCTCAACGGGATATTGTCGTGAAGCTGACGAAAGATGTGGACCCAATTAAGCCAACAAAACCTCGACAACGACGCAAACCAAGGGTACTATTTTCCCAGGCCCAAGTTTTTGAACTTGAACGACGTTTTAAACAGCAAAAATATCTATCAGCACCCGAGAGAGATCATCTCGCAAAGGTACTAAAGCTTTCGCCGACCCAGGTAAAAATTTGGTTTCAGAACAGACGATACAAATGCAAACGGCAGCGCCAGGATAGAAACTTGGAGCTAGAAGACCATGGTCAGTTACCATCTCGCCGCGTACCTGTACCGGTTCTGGTCCGCGATGGGCGTTCATGCCTCACCTCTCCGCCCCCTTATAACTTTAACACCCCCCAATACGTTATGGACATGAATTGCCCATCGCCGTATGGTTCACATTTTTCGTATGGTACCTCAAGCCAACAGACCATGTCACCTCAATGCAACTATATCCAGTCGCCGATTCAAGACCTCAGACCATGGTAGGAGTTGGCAATGTTGAACACAGAGATTGGACGAAGTCGGGTGTGTGTGTGTGTGTGTGTGTGTGTTTGGTGGGGCGTTGGTCAATCATACTTATATTACCCAATAACGCGATGGGCGCGAGCCAGAACAAAGAAAGTCTACATCGGATGTTGTCCGTGTTTCTAATGTGTAGTCTAATTTTGTCTGTCACTGGGAGGAATATTTTCAATCTTATCATCACATATTTTGGCCCGACACGGGAAACTTGAAAGACTGATAATGCTATAGGCCTACATGCTGACTGCTTCGATCTAGGAGGAAAAGTTTAAAATAAAACGATGTAAATAATTATTTTAATTTAGCGTAACAATTAGCTACTGTCAGTAAATAATTATTAGAAAAAAGGTTTTTAAGATTATGGCTTGTGGTAGACGACTCGTCTACCACATCTACTTTGGTAGATACGGCTAGTTACAACATAAGCAGTTTTTTGGAAAACCATTATTAATAATAGTTTATAAGTATTAAGTAGTTTTATAAGTGCTCTCAAGTTATGTATTTCCGGTAATTTGACCGACATTGTTGCTAATTAAAGATAATAAATATAAATGTTATAAAATTACATAATGACTATCTGTACTTTTGTTGTTGTAAGGCTGTCCAAAGTGTTCTAAAGTGGACGCCTACTTTAGAACTTATTATAGAGACATTCGGTGAATGCGCAAAGGTGCTGCATTTAAGTTGTGTAAAAATGCTGACGTTTTACAGTATTTGAAAAAGGACCCTTGGAAATTGTAGGTTTCAGTAAGCTTCTATTAATACCCAGGAGTGGCGCCAGGATTTGCTCGACGGGGGGAAGGGGGTCCGAAGTCCCCGACGGGGGAGGGGGCGATGCCCCGACTAAGGGAAAGATTTCCCCGATGAGAGCAAAGTAGGTGTGGTCGAGCGTCGCTTAAAATAATAATAACAATAATAATAATAATAATAATAATAATAATAATAATAATAATAATAATAATAATAATAATAATAATAATAATAATAATAATAATAATAATAGTGTAGTTTTATATAGCGCACATAGCCATCTAATGTAAGATGCTCAGGGCGCTTGATATGTGGACTAGGAACTCGACCAATGACTTTCTTCGCCCCTAAGGGTTCCTTCGTGTCTGTGCTACCCGGTAACCCGGTACCAGTAACTCTCGTCGTCCACCACAGGGGTTGTCTGTTCCGGTACACCGGGGTATCCCCCTTCTCGTCTCGAAGGATGTACTGGGTTCTTTATAGTGCACACGAGCCATTGTATACACTGGGCTTACGGTTTATAGTCCTTATCCGAGAAGACTTGTTCTACCACCAGAACCATGGGCGAGCGTTCCGTTCGAACCAGCGCCGATATCATGACTACAGCTTGCGGCGCCCCTCCTAACCGCTCGGACATTCGACTTTGATGTTTCGACAGTAGTCCATGTGGCGAAGCCCCCAACATTTTGACAATTTAGGGGCATGTACAAAATACATATAATTTTTTTTCTCCTCGAGGAATTGTGTTTTTTTTCTTCCCGACGGGGTGTGTGGAGGGGGGGGGGAAGGCTCTGGCCCCCGGCCCCCACTGGTGCCACCCCTGCTTATGCCTATTCTATTCAATCACAAGATTAAACTTACTAAGCCCCGCCCACAAAACCACGTAAACGGGAATTTGTTATTAAATAGCACGTTCAGATTGGTTAGCTGTTAAGTTTGTTTGACGCTCCGGGAAGACCCATTGAATATATTTTCTCTCCATGATTAGGCAAAAAAAAATGTTTGTTTGCCCTCCTTCACCCGCCCCTAATTCACTGGGAAAATAGGGGCGGAAAAATCCAAAAAAAAAAAACTTAGATGAATTTTTTTTTTAGCTTTTTTCTTTACAAATTAAAAAAAAAACTGTGAGTGAATTTATCTTTATTTCTTGCCAGATTCCCTACAAATTTGTCTAAATTTGTTGTCTGATGTAAGATATTGCCATTCTAGGCCTCTGTAGGTTATTTTTATTCCATCTGAGTACCTTTAAAAAATAAATAAATAAAAAGAAAACTATTTCCACCCGCCCCTTTTCATCATTTTAAAAAAAGAAGGGCAAACAAACAATTTTTTTTTTGGCCTTATGATAATACAGAAACAGTAGAAACAGGCGCAAGGACAATGTCTTATCAACAAGCATCATGCCAGACCCGGGCATGTTTATTTTATTGTTTCAGTACATGGACAGTACGGTACATAAAAGTAGGGCCTATTTAAACCGCTGTTGTCAATGTTACAACAGGGAGAATACACTGTTTCTTGCGTTTTAGCGATTTGACATAATACAACACTGCGAAGTGATTTTGATACAAAAATAATATAAAAAAATAACATCATTTTTTTAAATTTATTTTTTATTATTATTTATTTAGGCACACAATACATGTGCCAAGGATTGCCAATAGCGAATATATCACTGTCCTACTTGTAGGTGACAATCCCTTACACAAGACAATAAATTTAGGGAGTGGAGTTGTTTTAGTCGTGAGAAATATTCCTGCAACACTGATAGGAATTGAACCAAGGACCCTGGGATTGGAAGGCAAGCATCTAAACCACCAAGCCATTCAACTCCACAATAACTCTAAAACATTAATGTTTGTTTAATGAAACAGCCTCACATTGTTAGTCAGCAAACTAGTCTAACAATCAAAACAGGGAGAATACACTGTTTCTTGCGTTTTAGCGATTTGACATAATACAACACTGCGAAGTGATTTTGATACAAAAATAATATAAAAAAATAACATCATTTTTTTAAATTTATTTTTTATTATTATTTATTTAGGCACACAATACATGTGCCAAGGATTGCCAATAGCGAATATATCACTGTCCTACTTGTAGGTGACAATCCCTTACACAAGACAATAAATTTAGGGAGTGGAGTTGTTTTAGTCGTGAGAAATATTCCTGCAACACTGATAGGAATTGAACCAAGGACCCTGGGATTGGAAGGCAAGCATCTAAACCACCAAGCCATTCAACTCCACAATAACTCTAAAACATTAATGTTTGTTTAATGAAACAGCCTCACATTGTTAGTCAATATAGGCCAGTGATAAAAATACATTATTATCAATAAGACGTTATTTCTTTATTTCTTTCTTTATTAGTATTTAACCAGGATGTCCCGCTCAGCATCGCTGATTTTCAGGGGAGTCCTCTTACATAAACCTAAAAATCACAGTAATATAGACATAAAAAAATAAAAATTCTTTCAAAAACACAGAATAAAACAAATATAATCTTTAATTTAAGCGTTTGAAAATAAAAAAGCCATAACATGTTTTTATTTAAATACGCATCAATAAGTTTGGGCTACACGACATGTATAATGTGGATTGGAGCAAATTTGAGTACGGTACCATGGCAAGCGACTAAGTAAGTAAGTAAGTAAGTAACTTTATTGCTTCTCTTTTATAACAAAAGCACAACCGGAAAGATGTGCAACAATAACAAAATCAGTAAAAACTTAATTACTGTGATTAAATATAGTAAGAAAATACTGCAGTAGAACGAAATAAATATAAAATGAGTTTTCAAATCCGTTGCATATTCAAGCGATAAACTATACTGGTATAGCAATATTATGGTCTTGCCGAACGAGCTAAAATGATAACCTCTTGGTGAAATAATTTTAACGAAATAAACACGGGCCTAAGGGGTCATGGGAATACAAACTAAACGATTAAAGTGTCGTTTGTTAGCACTTTATCAAACGCAACTCATGATGATATAGTATTTTTTTAAACACCATGTGAGTGACAGTGAGTTTATTAAGTTTGAAACCACATGGAATTACGTTGATTACGATCGTTTGAATTTGTTTAATATTTATTTAAACAGTGTTTTGTGAGAGCGTTCCCTCCAATCGATAATGCTGAATATATTCAGATCAAAACGAAATTTACAAAAACAATCTATAAAGTAAATTTGATTTAACTATTAAATACATAGATTTAAAAATATTGAGTATATATATACATATATATATATATACATATATATATATATATATAAAATATAGGCCTATATATATATATATATATATATATATATACATATATATATAGGCCAATACAGTACCTACTACCGTACTATACAACAATGTTATAATTATCCCGAAGCCCAGTCTTATCTATAAACATATAGGCCTATGCATATAAGCCTTTTATATAGACGATGTTTGAAGAACTAGTGGTGATACTGATGATAATACAGCGCACCATCCAATTCGAGATCCCTCTAATTCCGAGACCCCCTCTAATTCGAGACCCCTTTTCAAACAACCAAATTAAAATCGTCAATTTTTTTTAACACAAAGCTAACTCTCTGATTACAAACCGAACCTCGAAACCACCCAAATTTTCAGGTCCCAAAGTGATCTCGAATTGATTAAAGGTAATGGGAATGATGACGATGATGATGGTAATAAACAATTATCGTAAATTAAAAAAAAAAAAAGAACTTCACATTCACCTAAAGAAGCGCAGCGTGTGCACGGAAGCTAGTGTATTATCAATAAAACTAGTCTTTAAAAAGTACTACATGTCCAGTGTTTGGTTTACAATATTAAAGTTGTATTATTGGTAACAATCACTTCTGTCGATGTAGGTCTACCGGGCTCATTGGACTTTTTACATGTATTTTTTTTAAACTTTCAATATTAAGATTGATTAAACTTAAACAAACACAATATTAATCAAAAAGATACCACTCGCCCACATCGTGTACTGTTACAAAATCTCCAAAGACTGGGTATCTCATAATGTAGGTCTGTCCCGTTGCTAATCAGTAGAGTCCTCCATTAAGTTCCACTCATTCTTAAAAAAATAATTAAATATAATATACCTGCCATTTAAGGGATGCAACGATGCTTTATAACATACTTCAGGTGTTTTTTTTGGG
>NW_022705543.1:4024600-4027942 GCF_011630105.1 Anneissia japonica
GGGGGGGGGTGGTGGGTGGTGATTGAATTTTTTATCCGCCAAAGCTAAAGCTCCAGTCTACGTCAACAAATGAATTCCAAATATGGAACTGTCTTGTAGTCGCTGCACTATCATCTAATGTAATTTACATTGAGCGAATTTGATTCAGTATCTCTCTTATCATCTACGAAGAAAGCTGTTGGTAGTAACATGTCTTCTAAAATATCATTTGAAGAGGTCTATAATAATATTTTCTGCTGTCACTGGTACTTCAAAAGAAAGTGTCAGTGAGATAAGAAAAACGGGACGTTAGTTCTCGAATATGATATTTTAATAGCTGTTAAGACTTTGAGGAGGTTCATATTTTTCACGGGAACTTTCCTTTGACAAAAATCTCTCTTGCACTTTATGGTTCTTAAATCTATCATAGGAACTTTGCATTTGTTTTCATCTCATATGGCAGATATCAGTGATTTTTAGCACATTATTTTTATTAATCATTGAGTTAATAAATAGTTTGGTGCTCTAAACAAAACGAAATAAAACAAACGATAAACATTAATGTAATGAACAACTGACAACGGCGTCGATGTGTTGGTCTCAGATACGGTAGCTTACAATCGTTTAATAATACTTTACCTGTATAATAGGCCTAGGCCTATACATAAACAATGAACCACTTTTTGCACATAAACCAGTCTATATAATCGCCTTTTCCCTATTTTTCTTTTGTGTATAAACTTTTTGCTTTTATTATGTTTTTAAATTTGTTTTTAATGTAGTCTAGGTCTATAAGCGTAAAATATCATTTGAAGAGGTCTAGAATAATATTTTCTGCTGTCACTGGTACTTCAAAAGAAAGTGCCAGTGAGATATGAAAAACGGGACGTTAGTCCTCGAATATGATATTTTAATAGCTTTTAAGGCTTTGAGGAGGTTTATATTTTTCACGGGAACTTTCCTTTGACAAAAATCTCCCTTGCACTTTATGGTTCTTAAATCTATCATAGGAACTTTGCATTTGTTTTCATCTCATATGGCAGATATCAGTGATTTTTTAGCACATTATTTTTATTAATCATTGAGTTAATAAATAGTTTGGTGCTCTAAACAAAACGAAATAAAACAAACGATAAACATTAATGTAATGAACAACTGACAACGGCGTCGATGTGTTGGTCTCAGATACGGTAGCTTACAATCGTTTACCTGTATAATAGGCCTAGTCCTATACATAAACAATGAACCACTTTTTGCACATAAACCAGTCTATATAATCGCCTTTTCCCTATTTTTCTTTTGTGTATAAACTTTTTGCTTTTATTATGTTTTTAAATTTGTTTTTAATGTAGTCTAGGTCTATAAGCGTGCCTGTATATTATGGCTCTGTGGCTATCTACCCTCTCCAGCTATCCTCCCGGAATCTTCATAGGTCTATACAAAATAAAAAAAAGAGTATACATTAGAACTATTTTTTGACTAACATCAGGATCTCGACACTGCTAATTAGTTTATCAGGAATAACGAGTAATGCTGGGTGTGTGTAGGAGGCCTCCCTAAATGTAATGTCCAGTGACATGTCTCTTTATAAGGCACTCATAAAATGTTGGCCTAGTCCAAAATTTTTTGAGTTCAACTTTATTTTTAACGGACCGATAATTATTTAATCAATCATCTTCCAATACTTTATTTGAAACGCTAGCGCTGAACAACGTTAGACGATGTAAACACTGAGTTTGAACGCGATAAGGCTACCATTAAAACTGACAGTAGTTTAGAAAGCTGGGTTTCCTCAGACGATCAGACGATTCTTCTTCGTATACAGGACACCAATCATCAATCAGTCACGTATAGAACATTATAAAACAAGTTCTCAATTAACGCGTTCCTTTTTTTTTTAATTTTTAGTTTTGATTCGTGATTGTTGACTACAGGCCTACACACTGTACTTTACTTTTTAAGTCTATTATATTTTTGTCTCTCATATGCCTGGTATGGCTGGCCTTTGTTTGAGGGTGAGACGTTAATAAAATACTTCACATACAGAGTACAGAAAAAAAAAACAAAGCGGCGGACAATTCTGGACAAACTGAATAGCTAAGGGCTGAGCCAGTAGTAAATTTTCAAAATCGCAGTATATAGGCCTAACAATAGCCCCATATTGTATACGATATACGGTATGACGTGGAAGCCTACAATAGATAGACCTACGTTTTCGGCGTTTACATTTAAAAGTTTATGAGAAGAATTCACGTCTTCAACACAAGAGAATAAATTTTTCTGTAAATTTACGCATGTTCACTTCTTAGAAGTAGGCGGAGCCCAGGCAGTAAACTGTGACGTATATGAATGTGTTTTATAACATTTTTTAAATACTGTATCATGGAGCTAAGAAGACATGCTGACCATAGTATCAAGGAAAGTACGAAGTTTGATAAAGGTTTGCTGTTCTGATTTGAATATTATATGAAATTAAATTAATATTATATTAGGTCTGACTGTTTATTGGCCTGAGTATATCGTTTTGAAAGCGGGTAGTGTTATTTTATTATGAACGGGTAGGCCTTTCGAAAACAACAGCGAGTCATTTAAACGTGCGTCTTCGTGCACATGGAACTAATGCAATAGAATTCACAAGAACAATAACTATTTTTTCATATCTTTTTATTATCGCAATGCATAATTCAAAATACATTTCAAAATAATATAGTACGTTGTAAAATTGAAACTGTTTAAATTCTTCTGGCTACAAGTACTTGAAAAAAATAAAAGGAAACTCAGTTATTGATAAAACTAAGTAGGCCTATCATGTTTTCAATTTCAAAATTAAACATTTAGCATGATTAAGCAACCGAAAGGTCCACTGATTAATCTCAGATAAGATAATATAACACATGCTCCAAGTATGGAAATGTACGCCATCGTATCGGGATTCAATATTTCGACATTAATTTTGTCATCATCAGTCCATCACAATTTTAAATATACAGCTGGGTTGTGTATTTTGAGATTTTTAGTTTCATATAATCTGAATTTTAGAATACTTTTAACAAATTATTAGTAAACCACTTGAAAACAGGGAAGTGTTATAACAGACCACCAGAGAAAACATTCCCGTACGTAGATAAGAGGCTAAAGGCGACTCCAAAACTCAACATACGAGGGCGCTAGATCAATAACTTACAGCTATATGTATACTGTACATTTATACATGTATAAATACATATATGTATAAAATTTATATATATTTATCTCTCCCACTCTATCCTATATACATATATATATATACACACATATATATATATAGTAATAAAACGCATAAAGCAAAAGTGTAGAGTAGCCGTAACTTTTAATGGTAAAAAA
>NW_022705543.1:4028167-4031007 GCF_011630105.1 Anneissia japonica
TATATATATAGGTTAAGCAGAATGATTAGGGTATGCATTCTACAATTTTTTTTTATAAGAGCATTACGGTATAAGAACACTGAGGCTGAAATTGCTTAAATATTAAGAACAAAATAACAACAAATTGAGACTGAGTTAAAATTTTAAATGAGAAAAAAAAAAATAAAACCAACAAATCTTATCTGTACCTTATTTGCAATGGTGTGACTGGGCATGCAGGCCTAATACCCTCTATAATGCAGTACAGTAATATACCACTGTACAATAAAAATTATCTATATTTGAAAAGAGTGTAAAATAAGAACAAAATAAGAAGATTTTAAGTCCGAAATCGGCAAAAGAATAAAAGAATAAGAACTGAACACTGAGCCTGGGCAAAATTTTACTGGTTCTTATAAAAAGAAAAAATGTACGCCTTAGCCATCATTGATGATTTAGCGCCCTCTGTGATAATTTTTCGTTTAACTTGTATGACGTGCGACATACAAGTGAGAGGCAAATATTAACATGCTGACACGTTTTTATTTGCGGTCCACTTATATTCTCTTCATTCTATTTAAATTTCCAAATGATTTGATCCTTGTGGTAGGATTAGCAGTAGTAGTATCCACAGCAGTAGAAGTAGCAGTAGCAATAGTAAAAGATCAGTAGCATTAGCAATTTATACCGGTACTGTAGCAGCGTTAGTAAGAGTCGTAGCAGTTAACACTACAGCAGTTGCAGCCGTGTTTATTGGCACCACTACTAGGCCTATACTGTATAGCCTGCGTGTTTAATTAAATTGTTTTCGCAATCACGGGTTAGAATGATTGATAAATCCTGTCATAGTTGGTCATTGTCATTAATTATTGAAACAATTATAAAACGGTTGTCTTTTGAGATATCGTTTGTACATAAATTGGTAGTTTTTCGATAGCCGTTTGACAGTCATACTGTACATATAATAATATATTGGGTATCTCTTTTGAGTATCCTTCAATTTATGATTCATAAACCAATGTCCAAATTGATTTGACTCACAATCAATTCAAGTCGAGGTTCCCTTTAACTTCTGTTGATGATGAGGTAATACATGTAGAGTTATAAAAAGAAATGAGTGATATGAAAAAAAAATGAGAGTGAAATATTGTTGTGGGTAATTTGATTGGCAACTTGTCAAGTAGAATGCGGAGAACAAACCAGCGGGAACATTACAAATATGACACGCCGAGTCATATACTGGCTGCATATTAGCTGGTTTTAGAATAACCAACCGATTGGGTGGTCTTCTTACATTTTGTGGCGATGTTTAGACAAGCTTCATTCCCTGGTTTCCTCATCTTTTGACAGCTAAGCTTCAACGGCTTGCCCTATTCATCCAATTGGATAATTTGTTCTTAAGTAGTCTGATCTTGTTATTTTGATGTAAGTACGTCGCTGATTGGCCCTTAGTACGTCATTGGCAAACGATGTTGTTCTGACGCGCGCACCCTTGGGACGTATAACAGTGGTTAGTAATTTGCTTTGATTGAAGAATGTCAACAAATGTAAGTGCTTGTTTTCATCGAATTTACTTCCCCCTCCAGCGCCATATAGAGTAGTCAATTACTGCTCCTGCGTTCCGTTGGCATTCACTGGTATCTGGGACCGCCTCGAGTTCTTTAAGCTTTATCCCATGGCTGTGTGACGAGTTCGATCAGTGTCCGGTTTTTTTTTTTTTAAAGACATCTTACTTGCTGCAGACCTACAGGACACCAATCCTAATATCCACAAACATAGCGATGGAGGTTGAAAGATGTGACGTATACACAAACAATTGTGAGTGCTCTTGGAGTAAATTGAAGTGTTTAGTTTGCAATGATATGTGGAATCGGTTTGTTGGTGGGACTTTGTCAAATTGTCATTTACTGTAAAATGACAGTGACGACGTTTATTTGATGGCAAAATTAATACACCACTTACACACACCATCATCACAATCCCCATCGTCACCACCATCATATTCATCATCATCATTATCATCATCATCGTTATCATCATCATCATCATCATCATCATCATCATCATTATCATTATCATCATCATCATCACTACCATCAATGTTAATATCGCCATCAACATCAATATTAACGCTGTTACCACCACCATCATCATCATCATCATCATCATCATAATTTTATTCTTCATCAAAACATCATCATCATCATCATCATCATCATCATCATCATCTTCATCATCATCATCATCATCATCATCATCATCATCATCATCATCATCATCATCATCATCACCACTGTCAGCATCATTATTATCATTATTATAACCATCAATCATCATTACCATTATCTTTAGGCCTATCAGTATCAACATTATCATCATCATCAATATTAACACTGATACCACCATTACCATCATCATCATCATCATCATTATTCTTCATGAAAACATCATCATCATCATCTTAATCATAATCATCATCGTTTGAATCATCGCCATCATCATTACAATCATCTTCACAGATTTTACAGATTTGTCGATGAAACCAGCCTAACCACCATTCCCTATTCATACCTGCCAATCATACCTCATAGGTGTTCATTGAGAGGTATTCCCGCTGCTAGCTCCAAGGCGTTTCAAAACCATACACGTAAGAAAAACCTCAAACAATATGAATATGTATTGCAGACCACCTATACGCGGGTGACAATGATATAGGCACGTCATAAGATGACACCTCCTAGTGACAATTCACCCGAGCGACATCATGTGACATTCAGAGGTTCTTGGAAATGATTTGTGAATTGTTTATTACTTCTGATAGTTGAAATGTCCCGATAATAGTCGCAATGTTCCGGAGTCAT
>NW_022705543.1:4031261-4037566 GCF_011630105.1 Anneissia japonica
GACGAAGATATTCCCCCTCGAGTTCCCTCGAGTTTTATTGTGATCCTAGAGAGTGAGAGATGGAGAATGTTCAGGTCAATGAAGTTCACGCTGCTTGTCAGAGAAAATGGTTCCCCCTCCTCCCGACAAACGTTGCTCTGTTGTTACTGGGTGTTCCAAAACGGCAAGAGTTAGAGTAGACTATCTCGTGTATTCTGGTCGAGAAGCAATGGTTTTACTTTTTTCGTCAGAGACCGCAAGCAGGCCCCGCCGTAGGCAGGGGGGGGGGGGGGGGGGGGGTGGTTGCAGAGAGTGCGGACACGAACCTCCCAAATTCCAAAAGGTCCACTTCTTAAAACCTATGATTGCACAAAATCTTTCCTAATTATCACAAAATGCTATAGCATGCATTGCATTATATATTTGCCAGCTTATCTAACCGTTGATTTTTAATAATGTGGTATGAAATTTGTTAGAAATTGATCGTCTCCGGTGATTGCAGATTGATCTATATACTATGAAGAATGTTATCTATAGGCCTGCAGATGTACAGGACATAATAACGTTACGGTAATTTTTCAGGTCCCAAAAACACCCAAATTAATGAAAATTTAAATGAAATATTCATGAATTATGTGTTTGAGAAATCTATTATGTAAAACCATCAATATGCTTGTTCCTTTTCTCACAAACCCCCTCGAGACCTTTGCCTCTGGACCACCAAATTTCAAAAAGTCCATTTTTTAAAACCTATTATTTAACTAAAATCGTTCCTAATTCTCACGAAATGCTATAGTATGCCTTACATTTTTTCCCCGCTCTTCTACCCGTTGATTTTTAATAGTGTGCTACGAAATTTGTTGGAAATTATCAGCTCCAGTGATCGTAGGCCTACAGATGTAAAGGACACAAAAAATTATAATTTCACAGTGGTGGATTCAAGGGGGGAGAGCTTCCTAAAATTATAAAAGAAATGGAGAAAAAAGAAAAATAATAATTAAAGTTTGTCTGAGAGTGCCATTTCCGGCCACTTTGAGGTGCCATAATCATAAATTTTCTTACCTCAGCCTCAACCATGGTGGGGCTGAGGTGGTATAGACCATCTGTCTGTGCAAGTTTCTCCCTTCCACCCCACCCTCTATTTCTCCTGCTACTGTAGGTCCCTAGACAATACTCAAATAAATGAAAATTTAAATAGGATATTACAAATTATGGATTTTAGAAATCCATTAAAAAAGGCCCTCAAAATGCTAATTTGTCAGAGCTTCCAGAAGATTCGCCCTACCCTCGCAGGGATCCCTAGGCAGTCGCCCATCGTAAGGCCCACTTCGGTTGCAAAACGCACCTGGGGCCATCGAAAATCCTGCCTCCGGGCCTGAGTATGATTCTACGACCGTAGGATTCTACGATGTGCTTCCCGACGACAAGAGATGGAGCAGACTCTGTCTGCGAGAAAGATACGGTACGCGTTAACTGTCGGGGAAATGTTAACTTGTTTAATATTTTCATCGGGAAATAATTTTCCCGACAAATTACTGTGTGTTCTCTGATGGTAAGGTGGAGCAGACGCCCTTCTTTATTCTCGTCGGACAATTTACACGTTACTTGTCGCCTAGAAGCTGAGTCGTCAGAGAAAACTTTTTTCCCGATTAATTCTGCTGTGATACCTAGGCTGATCTAAGCATTATCTAATGCTAAAATATTTTAGGTCAGTCGGTTACATGCGAATATCGTATTTTAAAGTCAATTTAATTGACAACATAACATAATGACGTAATGATGACATGTATAATAATACAGGGACTCCCAGCACATTTCACCATGATTTCACAATACAATTGCTTGGCAACGGAAGAACACAACGTCATACGCTTATACGAACACCAGATGACAAAGCCTCCTAAACTAACAACAAACCTATTAGCGTACTTACGCAAATATGTCAACAACATTGGACCCTGTTTTCGTGATAAGATCTATTAAAACCACTGACGGGGTTGTCATTCCCAGTTAATGATAATGTCACCGCCATGCTATGTATTGCTAGTGAGGATAAATACGTTTTGCACCACCCTACAGCGGGCCTAATGAATGCGAAGTGGGGGCGTCCCACCGGTTTTCTCCGATACAGACGGTCTCTGATAACTTCAACGGTGGGATACGTATTCGACGCACCGAGCGCAAACAGCTGCGTAAGTTGTCTATATGACAGAGAGCTATCTTCTTATTAATTAGGCATGTAGGCCCTAGACTCTACTTGGTGCTATCTAACTAGCTTGTTATAAAACCATATTTTCTCTACCTGAGAAGAATAGTGACGATACAACATTTTGAAATCAGTGATATATATTTTAACGTCCTTAACAGGAGGAAATATATGTAGGCCTAATATAGGCTTAATTGAAATAACAGTAAAACAAATTAAGCGTTTACTTCATTACCGTATAGATTTTATAAACGGAACGAAGTAGGAACAGGGAGATAGATCTAATGCAAGTAGGCCTACATTGCGTTGATAATTAAAATATATTTGGGTTTAGATATAGGCTACCTTCACCCAACTTCCTTCAGTAATTCACAGATCGAAGAAGTTAGTTGTCAAATAATTTACAGACGTGTAACTACACAAATTTAATTTGCTGCCAGGAGTTGATGGCCTAGCTAGGCCTATATATAGATAATAGGATTTTTATTTTCTAATCTTCGTTAAGTGGCGAAGAATGTGTTTTCTCGGTTTGATTTTCACTTCGGAAAGTCTATAAAATTTGTATACAATTAAAACAAACAGTTTATATTGGACTTAAACTGCCGTATATCTTTAACACTTAGAATTAAAGTGTATAATCAACTTGGTGAACGTAGGGCAGGTAGACAAAGTAGGGGTTAATAAACTAAAATTTTGGCGTGAGAATATTACAGACTGTCAGACTAGGTAAAACGGTAAAAATGCCTCTAATTGTACAAAGATAGAAAATGACACAAGTAGGGTGGCGACCGCCGGGATGCAAAGTAACAAATGCAGGAAAGAGCCAAATCAAGGGAAATGAACCAACAGGTGAGTTCTAAGGTGAGATGTTAAATACCTTGATTCGATTTCACAAGAAACCTATGACATGTAAGTATTCACCTTACCTGAACTATGTTGTCGACACACGACAGCGACAAGTGATCTAAAGTCGTGATTTAGTACGCTTACTGCCGTTAGTCGACAGATGGGATGAGTCGCATGTGGTGACATCTAGTAGCCTATCAGTCCCATACGTATTGAGGTCACTGGGAAATATGTAATTGCAATGATTATTGGTATTTGATATTAAACAAATGAAAATTGATTGTGTTCCTGTTGGATAATAGGTTACAATGTGTTGACATAAAAATACAAAGAGGAAGTGAGTAAGAGAGGGAAGGAAGAGAGCGAGGGAGAAAGAGTGTGTGGATTAGATTTTAGCAATGAAAGGAAAGGTACTCGGAAAAATTCTATTTGACTGTTCCGAGCAGATGTGTCTAATGTTCATAAATTATTAATAAACAATATATTGTACTTATTAATTATTGTTTTGATTGTCTATAATTATAATGCTGATGATGATGATTTATTAAGCTATATAACGTCAACATATAGATTTATTATTATTATTAATATTAATTGAATTATCATTATTATTGCTATCGTTTATTATTAATTCGTAAAAAATATATTTATACAATTATTATTATTATTATTATTATTACTATTATTATTAATTATTATACATATTGACCAAAATAAAAGGCCTAGGGCCTATAGTAGAATAATATGGGGTCCACAGAGTTAATCATTCGTGCAATATCGATACTATATACCGTAATGTATTATTAATCAATTTGAAAAGATTGATTTAATAGGGTTGGTTTAATTGGTCAATCGCCTGTGACATGGTCTTTATTACCTAAATGTATTTAGCTATGTATACCTATTAATAATTACTCTCACAACTAGATGTGCTTAATGATAATTCTTGCAGGTAAACAACATATTTCACCTATGTTGAAGTCCCGCGATCATCCAGTCTGTTCTCCTTCACCTTGACAAAACAAAAACTTATTGCCGTCGTGTAGCGGCAGTAGCCAATCAGCGAGCGTCAAGTGACGTAAATTAGCTATCTCCCTCCCATCGTCTCCTCAAACCATTCAACCGACACGTGTCAATCTCACTTTTACGTGTCATGTTTAGTGAGTGATGTGTAGTAATGAATAATTGATAATATAGTTAAAAGATCCACGGCCTCCAGTGTACACTCTAAATGATCTCCAATTATAAGTGACTGGTGTTGGGATCCCGTGTCATCATTTGGTTGCCGGCGAGCCACTGTTGTTGAACCGCACACCTCCACAACTACAAACGTTCATTTAACAATTATCCGCCTCGCCGAAAAGACGTTCATCCGAGATACTATCAAACCGGCATTATAATTTTAACCATTTAAAAAACTTGTCCTCGTGTTTTATCCCAACATGGTTGGATCACACGCAGCTGAATGCTCTTCTACACCATTTTCTATTCTTGATATTTTAGGTAAAAATCCAGCTGAGACTGTTTGTAATAGGACTAGAACAGAGACGAGAGTGTCTTCTGAGGTCGAGCCAGTACAAGGTGGACTCAACCAATTCACGTATGCTCCAATTTTGAAAACGTCTACCCACGTGAACACAGCCTTAGATACGGATAGCGTGCACAGTTTACAGCATAGTTTCATTTCAAATAGTAAGGACTCTGAATTATCCGAAGAAATTCAAGTTGACGATTTGGGTCCCAGAACAGGGTCCGATACAACATCAGCGTTCCATTCTGATTCTCCAATTGATGATCGAGTTTCTGGTATTATCGACGAGGACGACGAGAATTCCATTAACAAAGCAATCGAGTCGGAAAGTGAAGGTGAGAAACTTAAGAATTGTTTAGGCTTGGACTAATATAATGATAAAATACTGTAAAATAATTATATTATAAAAGTATTCTCATAGACCCTATTTGTGTGACATTTGGTTTTATATAAAGTTTGATCCTTATTAAACTACAATACCTACCTGTTACTGATACCTGCCTAGTATACGAGCAACATGTTTTTATTATCTAATGTGAAATTCATCAACAACGCGAACTATTTTCTAAGCTAAAGATTGCCATATTACAAGTCTTGTTGCATCATTCTTGTCGAATTTGTCACTTAATGTAAATTAATATCTCAATAATGTGTAATAATACAAGTTGTTTATCACTTAATGTAAATTAATATTTCGATAATGTGTAATAATACAAGTTGTTTTCCCGCTAATCTCCCCACTAATGACAGCTGTCTGATATGCTTTCGGATTTTTATAGAAATTAAGTGTGAACGCGAACTTAAATTGTTTTATCTCTCTGAAAATAGATCATGTGTAAAATATTACCGTTCAGAATCTAGGATTCTTCTCACATTATTATGAAAGAAATTTGTCAAATTTTGTATGTTATCAGTATAGACTGAGACAGGCCTAAGCCTATCACCCTGTCCTGGTTCAGTGTCGATTCCCGATTGATAATGTTTATGGACGGCTTTTCTCTCCGTATGGGGTAATTATTACTTCACTCTTTAGAAGGCCTACCAACGAACGATATCGACTTGTGTATCGGTACACCGGTATCTGATATCACAGCGTACGTTCACCTTGGGTCTTCTTTTAATTCACTTGAGTCAATTGATGATCCATTAATACACCTGCAGCCGTACGGTACTCAAAATAAATATATAAGAAGACCCTGGTAACTAAAACTCTTAGGCCTAAATTAATTATTTATTAATTTAATAATAATAATAAATAAATAATAATAATAAATAAACTGAAAAACAAGAGAATAAAGTATCAACTCTAGGTCCACGTTTGCCAGATAGCAATAAAATCCAATCTCTTCCCAATCCAATCCCTTACCAATCCAATCCCTTACCATTATGGCTATTCCTCCATGTGAACCGACTTTTGCATTAATTGTTGACTAGTTAATTTTATTATATTTACGTGTGCATTCTGCTACTAAGACATATTTTATATACATCGTCAAAACTCGTTCTTTCTTGACACACATTCATAGAGCTTAGATGATGCATAAAGTCTAAAAATAATCGTATATAATATGGCTATCATGTGACCACTTACTGTTGTTAACAAAGTTTCAGTCGAATCCAGATTAACCGAGAAATATTAAGTGTCCTCATTGATGGTGAAAGATCGATGCACGAAAATAATTCACTTTTAATTTTTGAAATTTAATCTTTAACTACAATTATTTTGCAATCAGTACCGGATAA
>NW_022705543.1:4037616-4047251 GCF_011630105.1 Anneissia japonica
GTATATAGGCCTATGTAAATGATGCTATAGGCTATAGGCCTATATTATTAATTCATCCTCATATTATTAATATCACATTAATATCTCTCTATCATTTATTTGATTGTAGGGGCCTGTATGCAAATACTTATATATACAAATAGGCTTAGATAAATATATGTGTATATACAGCCGTATTCAATCAAGTTAAATTGGATAATTGAAGTTTTTAATAATAAAATGTATGTAGATTAGGGCTGAGTAATCTGGTGTTGTTTAAGCTTGTAATAGGCCTATGTGCCCCTTTTTTGCCAAACGTGGTTTTTATTCACAACTCATTCCTTTTATACACAAAGCCTCCAAATGACATGTCACCTCAGCGGATCACCCTCATCGAAAGGGAACGATAACAAAAACACTTTCAATAATTCTAACACGATGATTACTTGTTAAATGATATGTTGACATCGGCAGTGTTGCGTGCCGACCACTCTCAACACCGTTAACATCTTAATCCTCGCTATAGCCAGTAACCATGTAATTGATATTTCCATATTATTTCCCGAACGCACCACGGTTTCTGGTGCTGGTTGGCAATTCAAATTCCAGTTGTATAAGTTGAATCACGCAGCCGTCAGCTGTATACCCTACACCTATGCGACACGGGCCCACACACGAGGCAACATACAAAATAATTATTGATAATGATAATAAATAGATAAGTTGATTTTTACACCTGCATGAAGAATAGCGCCATGAGCATAACCTTGCATCCTTAACTTTAAAGTTCTTCACCTCGGAGGCCTACCACAATAAGCTTTATTTGCCATTGGCCTATTATAATTATCATCTTCACACGCATTTATGCCTGTCATTAATTATTACATCATTATTAATTTCATTTAATTTTCAACCAATGTATTCGCCAATAAAATAATTGAAGCACATAAAACTACATTTAATGTTATATATAAATTTAGGGTCTTGTATTACTATGTAAATAATGATCTGTCCTTCCATAGGCCTAGTTAGTTAAATAGGGCCTAAAGCAATAACATTCCTAATAATAACCAGGTTCATGTTGAGGATGGTGTTTTTTTTTAATGTCTTTCGCGTATTTTGTTCAGCTACCTTATATTGCTCTGTCATTTAGGAAATACGATTAGACCGGTGGAAACGATGATTATAGTGTGGTCTGAAAATCTTTGTATCTCTCCTGCTAACAAAGTGCTCCCATGTGTAATGCTACAATGTAGACAATGTGGATGTACACGTCATTGATCGTTATTTCTCTTTACTTTTACTATTTACAGGGAGTGATGACTCAGGTAGTCCAAGATCCGCATCCCTCAAGCCGAGAAAGAAGCGTTCTAGGGCAGCATTCTCGCATGCTCAAGTGTTCGAATTAGAGCGGCGTTTTAGCCACCAGCGATACCTTTCGGGACCCGAGAGAGCTGATCTAGCGGCCGCCTTGAAACTCACCGAGCAACAAGTCAAAATATGGTTCCAAAACAGACGCTACAAAACCAAGAGAAAGCAAATCGCTGCAGAGCTCATGACTCCACCAGCCAAAAAGGTAGCAGTCAAAGTACTTTATAGTGACGGACCAAGACTATTTTACTCAGACTTACCAAGCGTACCTGCATGCACCCCGTGCGGACTCGCCCCTTCACCGTACTGTACAGGCGTGCCCTACACATTATGGGGTCAAGTACCACATTTTGGAAGTATTCTACCAGTATTCGGTAAATGAGAACCAAATATGAACTTTCGCCATACGATCTGTAAATAATATTTTTAATTATTGTATATTTGTAAATAGAAAAAAAGAACGTTAAATAAATATATCAAAATACATGTTACTGTAGGTTATCGTATTGTAGATGAGTGTGAGGGTGTGTCTTAGAGTGTCATGATTGTGTGCTATGATAGGTCTTACAGGCCTACAAAGAGAGCTCTAATAAGCCTATATAAATTTATATATAGGCCTATATATTTATATATAGGAATATATATAAAATATACCGGTAACCTATGTAGACCTGTATTATATAGAGTCATATATATTGTACACTGCATAGGCCTTTATAATATAGGATCGGATTATTAAAGCACATATACTGTAGGCCTATTTATATGCCTTAAAATAGCTTTAGTCCAATGTTAAATGTGTTATAGGCCTACATATTTTCTTGATTTATATTTGTAAGACAAGTTATATTCGAAGTGATGTTCTAAATTGTTAATAGTGTCACAATAATCGTCACTTAAAAATTATAAAATCGTATTCGTACCTGATCATAGGCCTAGTGATCCATTACAAATGCTTCACAGCTGAGGTAAATAGTCTGTATTTATTTTTTTTGATAGATTAATATAATAGAACAATAAATTTATTAAAAATACGCAATTCTTATATTCATTACCGTATTGGCGGGTGAATTGGATACCAAAAATTGAATTTTTTTTTCGCTTTTTCAATCAAACGACAGAATTTTGTTAGTTTCGTTGAGATTAATAAATTATGAGAAAGCATTTAGTCAGGAATATTGTGTTACCAGTACTTGATTTCGACCAAATTATAACGACTAGCTTGTAAGCACCAGTTGTTTTTAGGCCTATATGATGCAAATTAGGCTTAGCAGATGATTGTATAATTTCCTATTTTGAAGATGTATTGGTCAAATGCTGTAAATCTGTTTCTATAAATTGCCAGTGGGATGTTTAAAATAGAAGATGAATATTTCATGTATTTAATATTTGATATTTTCCCATAGTATTATGGGTAATGCGTTATTATAAGTAATACAATGGTTGATATTGAGAAAGCAAAAATATCAGAAAAAAATAGAAAAGTTGAAAAGAATTATTTTTCCAATCATGGAGATGTTAGGCCTGTCTGATGTTTTACCGCCTTGATGACATAACCCACGTAATGAGCAGGTGTGAAGCGAAGAGTGGTGAATCTTCCTTAAAAAAGTTTTTAAACCTAAAGGCTAGTTTTCATAGTAGAAAGGCTGATGATAATTTAGCCTGTAGGCTGCGTGGATTTAATTGAGAGGACAAGGCACAGCACGATATACGTTGCATTGTGACGAATCTAACAAAAAAGCTGTTAAAGTTTACACCTAGGTGAAATCTTAACTAAATCGGGGACGTGTTGTGTATTGTATTCGGACGTTGTCTCGTGCAGCCTAATGGTTATTTTCTCATTAGTCTTACAAGAGTTACTAATTAGAAGCAATCTTCCCAGTCTTCGCCCAATTGAACACACTTAAGCATCAGACCACATTTGTAGGCTAACATATCCTACTTAAGCAGTGATCAAGTGATAAAGTTTCGCCTGAGTGGAGACATTAGATGTGTTTAAGTATTTCGTAGGCCTACAATTAATTAGTAAGCCTATAAATGAAAACATCCATTTAGTAATGATGCAATCAAGAAATAAAAGTTTAAATTAACATCAGCTATTGGAATTTTGTTTTTATTTTTTTTTTCTGTATTTATATTTGCTCAGTTGGGGTTTTCCATTTTTCGTGCTCAATTCTCTTTCTAATTGGCTTCACCTCAGTTTTTGTTCACACCACCACACTGTGTGTGACCGTAGATTTTACAATAACGTGCCGTACAGTAATAATAACTTCCGCCACATTCGTAGTACTGTAATAACTTGTACATTACCTTCTAAAATTAATTTTAATATTGTCATATTAATGAGTATCAAAGTTCAGTAAGATCTAAAATTTTAAGTCTCATTTTCTTTCTAATTAATCATACACTAATTAGTTAATTAATTAATGCATGCATTTATTCATCCTCTACTTATATTATAAAATAAATGATGTCCTAAATAAAAACTTCCAAATCATTTTGGATACGACAATATTGTAATAATTTCGGCTTCTCGTGCAATAAATACAGTATTGCATGCATCATGTTCGGGCGTTGCCCATGATGTTGGTTTAGTAAAAAAATTAATGAGGATATATTATCTGTACTCGATGTAGACATTCATGCCTACATCTAGGCAAGCATCTAGGCCGATTAATTGTCTTAAGCAATTCTATTCTTATCAAAATAAAATTTTGTGCTTATTTTATAATTGAATTTAATGCTACTACCGAACAGTTGCAAAATCAATGTTAACATATTAACAGTTCAGTCGCGGTGATGTACGTACATTCTGTCGGATATTTTTTATGCTTCAGAATACAGGGATTACCATTGACACACTACGTTCTCAGCAACAACTTTTAAAATTGCCTTCTTTCCTACCCCACTCCGGGCTGATTCAATTTACGTGTGCCGTGAGTATGTGTTACTACCACCGGCCCCTGGGGAGTTTGGAACAACCGCTACTCGATCGTTCGTACGCTGTGTGTAGTGTAAACCACGATGACTTTACACAACGGCTTGTCAAAAGCAATACAAATCTGCCAGGCAAGACACAACCAACTCTTGGGCCTATCGTCAACCCGTGGATGACTTGCAATATAGCAAAATTAACGTAATTTTGTCGCTGAAACTCAGCGGTGACTTGATAAAATCTATTTCACTCAGAATTTTCAGATTAAAAAATTAGACTTCAAATCGAAGCGGGAATAAACATTATTACTATATTTTCAACACAATTATTATCCACAACGGACAAATTCAAACATCACAATAGGCCTATACCGTATATACTCTATTTACCTAACCTTTCGACGCTTACTAGGCCTAATAAAATAATAATGACCCAGCATGTATAAAAAATTGCAGGACTAAAATCCTTAAAATTTAAAATGTTAAAATCTTAAGTGAGGGTTGTAGTACAAGCATCACTTGACTTGGTCCTATTGATAATTTCAATTGATATTGACACGACAGTCTCGAGAACATACAAGCCACTTAACTGAACTTTCGAACTTACTGATAAAGTTTCAGCGAATTTGTTTCATCAAATTGCAAATCCCAGCTATATGTTTGACCTAAGTGAACACTAAAATTTATGCTAATAAAAAGTTCCGTGATTCGTATGACATTTTAAAAAATTAGACACATTAATAAAAGCAAATGAATGAGTTTTAGGAGCTTAATTATAATTGGTTGATATAACAAAACTAAATTACAACACTTATTCGAGGCACAAATTAAGAAATAAATTACAATGACAAAGGAAAAAGTAAAACAGAACATTACATTTATGATTCTTAAAACCACAACGGAAATGTTTATTAATTATAATCAGATAAAACCATTAATATTTACTTGAAGAACTTAGGCCTACACATTTTTAGGGTAAACGGAAAAATAACATCAACCAGATAACATATTAGTAGATTAAAAACAACGATAACAAGTTTACATATAGAGAGGTTAGTGAACATTTTATTGAATGACGTAATTCGTGACATTTAGAAACAAGTCATCATCAAGGTATATAATAGACACTATATCATAGCCTACTCTTGTTTTTTTTTTTTTGTAATAGAGGACCTGTTTGTAGGAGACCTGCTGTTATCAACAAAGAAAATCAGTGACAACTGCAAAGCATTATTCACTTGTTTATACATTATACTTTTTTGCAGGCCTCAATAGGATTATCATTTGGTACCGATATTTAGCTATCTAAGTAGTAGCCTATACTCCCATTTGCCAATTGTTTCACCAACAAGTAATTGAATATCGAATTTGAAATTGATAACAAAATGAAAATAATTTTATCCTATGATATAAAATTTTACCCTTAATTTTTATATTAGACGTGCTTTACCTATTTTTTCTTTTAAGTCTAAATATTATACTTGTGCATGAGTTCGAACATTATTACTGTATTTATCCAGTGAAAAACATTGGGGGATCTTAAAACCTCTTTTACCAGGTCCTATAATGCTCTTAAAATGATAAAACTATAAAAGAGTCTACTAATAGTAAAACCTTCACATAAACTAGTTAGGAGTTAGGCCTATATAATAACTAAATAAATTATAAAATAACGGAAATAAAAGTTTCAAACTTTCAAAATTTTAGGCCTACTTAAATGATTAAAATTTAAGTAAAAGTTAAAATAAGAAACGGATCTATATGATGGAGCATGATATAAACTGGCGTTAATTTATAACTGCAAGATGAAGGTTATTGAGCAAGTAAAGCCGGAGTGCCAATCTGTGATTCAATCGTTGCAACTCAACCATATCTAAAGTACACATCTCACTGATGTTAACATCAAGTTCTTGTTTCCGGGCAATTCGTCTGTTAAGTAGAGTCGTATATTACGGTATTAACGTGCATGATACAATTCCCTTGATTGTATTCTGAGTATGCAAGTATATCGTAATAGGCATAGCTCTCAATACAACTTTATCATAGGCATATTCTTATAATAATTAAATTATATAGGCATATTATACTACATGCTTTTTTTAAATATAACACATTTTATAAGAAATGAGGCTGAAATTGCTTAAATATTAAGAACAAAATTAGAACAAATTGAGGCTGAGGTAAAATGTTTGAAAATGAGGTTTTCATTTTTTTTATACTAGAAAAAAAAAAACAAACAACAAGTCTTGTACCTTTGTGCGGTAGGTGTGACTATGCAATACTCCCTATAATACAGTAGGCCTTTTTTAATATGCTGCCGTAATAATGATTTTAAAATTTGAAATCATTGAGAAAATAGAAGTTACTGTAAAATGCACATACATTAAGGAAAAATAATTACATCAACAATTTTTATTTAATTCCATTTACCAAATTTTCAATTTTAATATCAATTATTAGCTAAAAAAGGTATATACAAGGGCCAATGGGTTCGTTTATACCAACAAAGTAATAATTATCACCCTATATACTTTTAAACTTACAATAATTAGAGTAGGCCTACTCTCCTTATAGGCCTACACCCAACATATTTCACCTCAACACCTTAATCTGATTCAAGATTTAAGCAAAATGTGTCGCTACATTGAAACTAAACTATTATCATTCAGTGATGATTGAAACAATTCTGGCATCATCATTGCCATCATTATTATCATCATCGTCGCATCATCACCGTCGTATTCGTCGTTAACGATATCATCATCACAATCATCATCATCGTCGTCAACAAATCATCATCATTATATTATATTTAATTATTCTCATAATAATATTAATAATAACAATAATCAAATAATAATTATAATAATAATAATATGACAATGATAATGATAATACTACTACTACTACTACTACTACTAATAATAATAATAATAAAATAGTAATGATAATGATAATAATAATAATGATGATAATAATAATAATAAAAATAATAATAATAATAATAATAATAATAATAATAATAATAAAAATAATAATAATAATAATAATAATAATAATAATAATAATAATAATAATAATAATAATAATAATAATTCTGGATTTATATAGCGCCTCACGTTGACACAACCTCGAGGCGCTTAACAACAACAGAGAAGAATAAAAATTAAGTTGAAATGATTGGTTTGATGATTATGAATAAATGTTATTATTACAATGCTTTGGTAATAGGAATCATTTCAAGGCCTGTTACTTTCCTATTCATCCCAAATCCTTTCATTTTTCTTTCCCTTTTGCTTCTTGTCTTTCTTCCTTTCCCTTCAAATGTTCCTGATCTTTACTTTTCTTGTCCTTTCTTATAATAATCGTAATAATAATAATAATAATAATAGTAATAATAATATAGAATTATATGCGTTTTCTTCTATTTTGATAGTTGTAGTTACATTTGATTAGTTCGTACAAATTGGAACAATTTACACACTAGCCGCTTCGATCATGGTTAGTTCAACAGTTCTGGTGATTAATATTATAGTTGTAATTTCTCATTACAATCTCGCTAAAAAAGAAATGGCTTATCTTATCTTAATTCGAACCATGTAATCACAAATTACACGGGATATCCAGTCGTTATTAGTAATTGCGTTAGATAATTACAGTTAGGTCTGATAGACGTGAGCAAAATGACACAGGTATAAATAACAACAGTAAACAATTTGTGTAGAGAATTATTTTAAATTTATATAATTCGTGCAATAAATATTAATTTGCAGGGGAAAGATTCATAAAATGCTAATTAAGAGTACTCTTATATACTTATTGTATAAACTATATATTCTTATATACATAATGTATAAGCCTACATATTATATATTTACCATTAAGTAAATAAAAGTAGGTCCTCTTACAGTCGAGCAATGGAGGACTAAACAAATTGATATGTTATACAACTGATTTTCTAAGACGCAACAAGCATTTGTCGAAAAACTCCGGAACGGTTAATGCCATACAGATTTCTGAATATTTAAAAACTGGGGGGAAAGTGTGGTTACGCCTTTTTTGTTTCCTTCGGAGCCGGCCAGATTTTAATAACGTTTTATGAATGGTTTACTCGCAAGTTAATATTTAATGCAGGAATTATATAATTACCCTGTATTATTTATTTATTGTAAAGTTTTCTTTAAAATAATAATATTATTATTATTAATATTATTATTATCGTTATCATTGTCCTTATCATATTATTATACTTATTACAGTAATATATATATATATATATATGATTATCATCATTACTATTATTCATATTATTGTTATACTTACAGTATTATAATCAGGCCTATCATTATTAGTATATCATCATTATCATCTTTATCATAACCATTACCTTTATTATTCTGTATGTATTAGTATATTAATTATTAAATAGAATACCGGTATTGATATTAACGAAATTTAGCCAGTGGAAAAGTTACCGGTATGGATAATTCGCTGCACGTTCCTGTCCTTAATATCACCTTTTCCATTATTTGGTTGATCTGTGCCATCATTTTCATTATTATTTATTTTTAATCCTATTATTTTCAATCATCTTTAATATCATAGACCTATTAGATTACATTATCGGTATGTCTCTCTACAATAATTTGAATAGGCCTATAGGTATTATCGAAAATGAGTATATATTTATAATTCATTGAAGCGCTTAGAGTCCTTGTTAGCATTAAGCGCTATATAAGTCTAACATATTATTATTATTATTATTATTATTATTATTATTATTATTATTATTATTATTATTATTTTGATTTATGAATTATTATAATAATGTTGTAGACCTAAGTGTATTTTAAAATGAAATTGAACATGTTATCAATGGGATGTGTGGGGTTTACATGGTGAATACAAGTCGTGAAATGCATGCAGGCAAATGTTAGGCCTTTGTGTATCTGTGGCTAGACAGATGAGTTGCCTTTTGAATGGATGACTTCACATACTCTACCAATAGTTTAAGAAAAGACAATCATAAGAGAAACACAAGATTAAAATCCACTTATATATAAGATTTGTAGATTAATTCTTTTAGTTGTAATTCACGGTAGACTTACACTCAACCGCAAAACTGTTCGTGTACAAATTCGTGATTCAGTTGAAGTAGGCCTACAGAACTCTAAATAATCGTCACTTATAAATCAAATTACGAAAACGCTCACGATATACTGTCTGTGGTCAAATATGGAAAGCCTTAAAACATTTATTATTGCTTATTCAAATGAATCAAATAAGTTATAATATTACAAAAGCTTCCATACCAATATATTCTTATATATTCATTTATAAAGGTGCTACAT
>NW_022705543.1:4047384-4055496 GCF_011630105.1 Anneissia japonica
CAAATAGGTACAGTATATTGCAATCCATTTGAAGGGTTTATGCAAGGAAAATGTTTCAGTTTTATTTATGTGTCAAATAATAATTAATTAATACGCATAAATATTTTTCACGTTGTAATTTATAATTTAAAATAACTTCCTTAAATAAATATGCAAAACAAGCGATTCATTTATTGAATTTAATATTATAAGCTCAGCACATGCAAACATATTTAAAATATAAAATTCGGTATTAAATGTTAATGTTCTATTACATCAAAGGAGATAAGTCGAGTGAAAATATTCATTCCTATGGAAAGAGTACGGTAATTACTCCTTATTATGCGAGTAATAATATTGAGAGTTTTTAAAGGGCGGGATGATGTTAAAAGCCCCTTATCAGTATATAGATATAAATTCCCTTAATTAAGTTAGTCTATATATAGGCCTATATTGATCACTGTTGTACATCGAACGAATCGAGAGGCCTTGATATAAAATTTACCTCATTTAATAAGGCCGTGCAAAACAACAACATAGATATATAAAAATAACTTATTATTGTTAAGTAGTTAAGTGAGAAATCGTTGTCTGATGAATTGTTCGTGGTCTAAGAATAAATCCACTACCAATGGGTTCCATAGAGATGCAGCAACATTAATGTACCGGTGTATGCCTACAGAACTTTATAAAAATTATTTTATTTGCCTATAAATTAAAAAATTACAAAATGTACCAATATGCCACAGTATTTGCGTTATATCTTTGTGCATTGTAGCTACAGGGAGCAAATGTATCCAGGCCTAAGTCGTAAGGCAAGAGATTCCAGTGATGAGCTTAGAGGGTGATTATTAAAAAATCCTAATGTTGTTCAAATAAAGAATAAAATATTAACTCAAATTATGGTTTCTCTTCGTCTTTATAGAGTTTATTTAATATTATACAGTAATTTATGAACCATCTACATACAGTTTTCCGACTAAGGGCTTTCTGTGTGATTGCTCGTACTTACATCCTGGACCCGCCCATTAAATAAGTTATATTTCATAGATACTTCAGCGGCCTGTTATTTTACATTATATATTATACGCGTGTTGTCTATCTCTATGACTTCTGAACTCATTACACAGGTGTAACGGACTCTGTATTGTTGTACAGTCGTGAGTCAGCTATTTTTTGTACTACAATAGATGAGTGTGCGTTGTATTAACGTTAGTTAAACCAGGTGCCCAGCGTTCAAATGCAAACTCATCCTTAGCGCGAGTTCTGCCAGGTTAGGCCCACTGGGGACCAATACAAGGCCCTTAGGTACATGACTCACGCGGCAAGGTTGGCCAGGTACATCATCATCATCTTCGGAAGATGCTACGTCGGAACATTGACAAAAGCTTCACATCTGTTTCATACTATGATCACTCTATTTATCTAATATCGCCCGTCCCACGGGAACTTCAACACACCGGATGCATAGGAGGCGCTAAGGGTCTATCATTATATATCTGCATTCGCTTAAATCTATACATGATTAGGATTTTATTACTTCCCATCGCGGAAATAACGAATCAATTTTAATCGAAGGGAAGAAAAAACAAAAACAGTCACTTCTGCGATCGATAATACTTTAACATGAAACTTAGCATACACTTCTAGTTACATTCGCTAATGAAATTAATTACATGGCTTATTAAGAAAGGAAATAATTATAAAACAAGCGTGAGATGCAGATGATATGCGGATTCGATTTCTTAAATGGGCCATGACACGTTCACAAAAATACTCTCATTTACTTTACGCTGCACGGTGAAACATCACCTAACGAAAACTTGCCCTATACTAGCATATCGCACGACTACAAACTCAAGAAATCTAATATCAATATCGCTCAGTTCTGAAGATAATCTAAAACTTGCTTACATTTTGATATAAAATATAATATTATATATATATATATTATATTATATATTACATATATATAATATATAATATATATATTATTTATATGTATACTATATATATACACTTCACTGCGGTCTGTTGTTTTTCAAACGTTACCGTACTTCATTTTAATTCGTTTGATAATAAGAATAAATTATGTTATAGCATCGCCATACTGGTGCGTATTGTGCTAGTTATTAATATTCTGGCTTCAGTTTATGATATTTCTTTAACATTATTACAATAGTTTTATAATTTTTCCCAGTTTTGTTACGTCCGTATTAATTGTACAACCTTCCAACTACAGTATAATTTACTAAGGTTTACGTTTTAGGGCCGCGCCTATCCATGATTGCCATTGGTGGGGAGTAAGTGTGGGTGGGTGTGTGTGTGTGTGTGTATGTATTTTAAGTGTATGTGAAAACGAACGCACGCTAACAAAACTTAAATTTCAAATCAATCAATCAACTTTATTAACCTACCGTGAAAGAGCGTGCATACAAATACCAAATAAATCATAGATAAAAGTAAAATATAAACATTTCATTTAATATACGAATACGAATAAACTATAAATGGTGTAATAAATTTAATTATATTTTTTATATCATTAAAAGATAATAAAAGGAAATAAAAACACATCACATATCATTTTCATAAATAACCGCTGTTTAAAAGACTTATTACACAACTGTTTAAGATACTGTACTTATTCTCAAACAAAATGGAGCACAATTATTAATATTATCAACCTTTGCTATGCATGTGTTGCGTCTTCATTTATTTAGTAAACTCATACCGAGCATCTTTCTGTACTATGCGAAGACTTGGACGCTTAAAAAGTCTTTTAAAGAAAGTTATGATTTAGCGAAAAAGTGTACAAAAACAGTGAAAGATGACGACTGGATGTCAGAAATAAAACAATTAGGTCGAAAAGAAATTGAACCAAATTAAAGTACCAAAATTGCCATGATGTGATGTAGGCCTAAAGCCCGTTCCCGCAACGAAAAGGAGCTTATGATGATGATGATGATGATGACGACACGATGATGATGATGATGATGATGATGATGATGATGATGATGATGATGATGATGATGATGATGATGATGATGATCATGAGGATGATGATGATCATGATGGTGATGATGATGATGATGATGATGATGATGATGATGATGGCTATTCAGGTGTTTATATGATTGTCGCGGTTGTTTACGCATTGTGGCTCGGGGATGTTCGTGCTTGTGCAAGGTTTTTCGGGGGTGTTTGTGTTTGCGAGGTTGTTCAGGGGTGTTCGTGTCTATGCAAGATTGTTCGCGGGTGTTCGTATTTGTGCAAGAAGGTTGTTCGGGGGTGTTCGTGTTTGTGCAAGGTTTTTCAGCTGGTGCATCATTGTGTTTTTGTGTGGTAGCCCGGATGGTGAGCGCTTGTAATCTCCACGTGTTTTGTGCAGTTGCATTCACTTAAATCATCAGTGAGGAAAAAACAATGAAGATTGAAGAGTCATGATTGGAACCAATTGTTGTAAAATGTTTTAAAAAGCAAAACATTGACTATGAAAACACAAGTCATCTGTCCGGTTACACCACTGTTGGTCATTTGAAGGGATCGCCGAGTCACGTGATTGTTGTTCATGATGGGCAAGCTACTGTATATCAATGAAATACATTGTTACTATCTGTTTACATTTTCAATTTACCATGTTTATAATATTAATAATGATAGTAATAATCATTATGTATTTTGTTAGATTATTTGGCCTACTATCGTCATCAGTGTAGGCCTAGGTACGGTATTTTCATGGAGGCATGGCAGGCATATCCAATAAACTGAGTACAGTTCTCAACAATTATAGAATTCATCATTTACTGAACAGGTCCTCTCGAATTTCTTTTTTCTTTTTTGTTATTTCGAATATAGACCATTGCGACTTTATTCTTGATAGGCCCACAAGTCGTTTTCTATTTAGCACATTCAATTTAGCTGATGAAACATGAGAATGTGTTGCTTATAAGTTCATACTCAGCCACTCTTTGTTTGGGGACATTCTGTGGCTTTCGTCCCTGTCTGCCAGCCTATAGGCCTCTCATACTTTATCGTCAACATTAATAAGGGGAGGTTTCGGTATTTTACGGGGTCAACAGGAGGTCAAATTAGCCTTATAAATTAACTTTGATGGCTCGCAGATTCAATTAAAGATCAACATTTCCTTTAAAGATGTTGAGTTGTTGATAGAGTGCTAATTATAAGTTGATTTTTTAATTCTCGTTAACATTTGTAATAGCGCCCAAATACTTTATAATCGATATATCAGTTTGTTTGTTATTTAGAAATAGCATAATGAAATCAATAGTAGGCCCATATTTGTCTTAGTGTAAATTGCAAAATCTCATTGATTATTGTCAGTATTGTCAGCTGGCTTTGTAGTATAAAATCAAATAATAGGCCTAGGTGTACTCAATAAGGACATTTGTTATTTAAAAACAATTTTTAAATACTTAGTATCAACATTGATTTAAAACACAATTACTAACATAAAAACGGCGATTGTAAAAGAGAAAGTAGAAGCATACTTGAAGTGACACTATTATTTAAAATGAGAATTAATAAATATTAAGTATATAGCGTTATCGTATAAACAGAATGTGTTTTTCTAAGCATTTTAGGTTACCGTGGCTTCCTCGTATTTGCTCATGTCATCGCTCTCGTTAATAAGAAACACACCGCGCACATCTTTATCAAACTCATCACCAAAGTCGACCAACATTCTCACCAACACCTTAATCGACGATAATTGTCGTGTTTGTGACGAATAATTCGAAAATTATGATTTAGCAGTTTCATGAACCTTCAAACAATACAGAGCTTCCGGCTTTCACAGCCCGTGAATGCAAGTCCCTTGGCTACAAAAGACCACAATTTAGATCACAAACTTAAAGATTAGGAAAGTCATCAACATGTTTTGTTTTGCCACCGAAGCAATACGTACTTCCCGTTTACCCGCCTCCTTTAACAAGCCACTTGGTGTGTTCATACTCCCTTGCGTATGATAATAGTGTGATGTTTTAGGCCTGTGTCATTTAAGGAGATTTTAAATCTCTTGATCTGTTCATGATTTATTACAAAATGAAAGTATAAATATAATAATCAATTACCGTACTTTTACGTGCATAAATATAAAATGATTCCTAATTGATTAAATGTTGATTATCCGTATGATATTGGCCCTTGATGGCATTTAAAGCACAAAAACTTGAATTGAATGATCAGTAAAATTTTGTTATTATTAGCCATGTTTTTATTATTTTCATTATTATATTGTTATTATTATTATCATCGTTATTGGTAACATTATCATTATTCTGGATGCTTGTTTGGTTTAGTTCAATTTTGATTCTAAAATGTATATGTATTTTTTGTAATTTTTGTATTTCTATTCCTCTTGGTGGGAGTATTTTTGTTATAAGTAAATTGAATTAAATTTAACTATTATAGGACCGCCTCCCCCACACTCGGCCACCTTCTCATCTCCATCATCTCCTCAACGCAAATACCCTAATGCACTACAGCATCCTTGCTCTAGTTGTATCTTATTTTTTAGATGATCTTTGGAAAGGAGCGGTACTCCTAAATTACAGTATCGATTCAGGCATCACTCTATGTTTAAGTCGCTACTTCGATTCACGTGGCTAGCACTCCTGTTTAAAGTCGCTGTTTCGATTTACGCAAACCCATGTTTTCATGCCTTACTCTATACGGTAGTATATTTACTATGGGCAGTTCATATCTTATTTCTGATACAGTTTACGTACCGGTATGCATATTATACAATTTGTTACGTAGTTTCTAAGAACTGAAGATGAATAATCCAACATTTCATAAAGTCAGCGATGAGTGATTAGATTAAAGAGACACATCCACAATTAACGATTGCTAATAGGAAGACAGTAACTGTCGGCTGTTTCACGCGAGTGTTGTTAACTTCTTCAAAATCTGTTGCCGTATATAACACAGTCATTGCGCACGCCCTTGACTCTTTATTATCTATCATATATCCATCTTCTTGTATTAAATTCGGTTTTACCGTTTGGTTTCGTACTTGAATTTTTTATTGTATTTTTAAATATATTTTTCCATTTAGTCTTAAAATATTTCATACATACACATTTTAATGCGTACCGGTATTTATTGTAAATTCAACTTTCAAGCAGTTGTAACAAGGAGAAACTGAATAAACAATGACCTAAACTTATACCTATAGGGTTTTTTTTTTATGTAGGCCTATGTATTATTTTATTTCTTATTCGAATAAAGTGATTATTGATGATGATCTGCTTGAATCGGTTCATGAGGTTTGGGAATTTATTTGTTTTTTGACAGACCTAATAGGTTTATCTATTGTATGTGATTACATTGATATTGTTTTTAAGAACAAAACACTTGCTTTGTGGACGTGTTTAATATACTGTTTTCCCGAATCGTAACTTTCTTTCTCTCCCATATACGGCGAATTTATTCAAGTATAGGCCTTTGACCCTTATACAACTATAAACATAATAATAATTAGCTGCAAATAAAGCAAAAGCATCAACATTTTGGTTTTCTATGAATAAATATTGAATAAAATGTCTTACTCAATATAATTTAGCATAGGCCTATTTCGTCTACGTTTATTCGTATTATTTTCAGAATAAACGTAATTTCTACGCTCGATATGGTTAATTGTTTCGTGAATAATTCTGATCTGAAATTGAACTGTTAATATAATATCCTAAAAATATTTATCAAAACAATAACAATAATAGCAAATAGACAATTTCCAAATGTCATTAGGCAATAGGCACTAGATAAATGATAAATAAAAATGGATAAATGATAAATGATAAACGATAAACGATAAATAGATAATAATAATGAATAATAATAATAATAATAATAATAATAATAATAATAATAATAATAATAATAATAATAAATACATAATTCTGTAAGAACTTGTACCAGTATAGGTTTTTTAATGGGTATTATTTCTATTTTAACTTTACATATCAATTTCTATAGACGTTTTGTTCATCGTCGACAATAAACAACATATAATAAACACTGTACTTATCTATTGCTTCAATTCCTATTGCAATTACATTGACAAGTAATTAATGCACTGATTCAAGAATGTGTGCATTCCTTATTATCCGTTGTGAATATATTTGCCGAACTCCATTACGAGAACCAATATTTACATTAAGTCGGCTTCTACGCGTCACTGGCAGAGGATTACATATTAGATCGCACTAAGCCAGCAACAAACTCGTCGTTAATTATATCAATGTGGTCTTGTTTTCTATTGGATCGTTAATTATCAATTAGTGTTATCACGTAATTGCTTTTGTCACGTGATCATTCAATCATTTATTGATTCATTGGTTCATTCATTTCATTCATTCTTTCGTTCGTTTGTTCATCCTGATTTTTCAAGCTATTAACGACATATCAACACAAGCTTAATGGGGGTTATTATATATCTAAATACTTTAGTTAATCAATTAGTTAATTGAAAAATTAAATTACGTATTTTGATAATGCATCAAACTTCCGTCATTATCAAGACATAACGCTTTTATAATAATAACTTTATTGAACCCTACACTTTTATAACAGTGGCACACACTACCAGGTAATGCGTTCACAATAAAACATTCAAAGAACACAGTGCATTTGTACATTAAAATACAGTATAGTACAAAAACGTACAATACATAAAAAACAGTACCGTAAAATGACAATTTTTTAAGTTCAGCATTAAAAAGAGCATTAATATAAAATAATTTCAAATTATGGTAGAGAAATGTTTATTATAATCGTATAGGCCTATCTATTCGAAGGTTCAAGAACTTTCCAATTTGTTTGATTATAAAGCATAGGCCACGTTCAAGGGATTATTTGCATGGTTTAAATGTGTGATATTGATATTATCGTGTATATATATATATATATATATATATATACATATATATATATATACATAAAATAATAATAGAGACATTGATAAAACGTGAATGAAAGTCCTGAGTACAGGACGAAATATTCGTGTGCAATAAAATACTTATGTTCCTCCAATACGTCAACCGTTTCATTTGATTTTATCAATGTCTCTATTATTATTTAATTTACTGGGAACATACGTGCTCGCAATCA